>NC_059476.1:10897500-11105000 GCF_018139145.2 Gymnogyps californianus
TTTCAGCTTTTTGCTGATTCCAGCAGGTGGCTAGATAGAGGGCAAAACCTAGTCATAGGTCACTGTTAAGATCAGTAGTCATGAATCAATTCCCATGATAGTTAAATTATTGAGGCAACGCAGAGAATGTCTAGCAACAGATGGAGCTTAAGATTTCCTTCTTGACAGTTTTCTGCTTTACAAAATAGGCATCTCCTAATTTGCTTAGGAGAGGATAAATACCTTCTAATGCTGCCAGGCTTCGTCCTAATTTGCTTGAACTCAGCTCAGTGCCATGACTCGAAGCTAACGGCCAGAGCCCTGCTTACACAACCCAAAGCGCTTAATTTGAGCGCACGTTGTGACTGAAGGCCAGACAGCCTCCACATTGTAAGCTGAACACCCAAATCTTTCTGTGTACGAGAGCCACGTGATAAATGCCACACACCTCGCAAGGATGAAAGGAGAGGGTGCCCCAGGAGGCGGCGAGGGGGGGTCCCATGGCCCCGTGGCAATGCAGGGCCATTGAGGTGAGGAGCTGAACATGACTGAGCTGCACTGCACAGAGCAGCACCTCCTGAAAACGTGCGTCTGGACTACCCAGGAACTTTTGTACCAGCACAACCCTACAGCCGCTGAGATGAGCTGGTAGAGAAACCTGGCACAGAAACCACTTCTGAACTTACTTGTGAGCTGCATGTAACTCAGAAACCACAGTTGACCATACACGCTTCCATTTGTTTCAATGAGTATCATTTTTCCTGTGGATCCTTTTATTCTGCATTTATCACCACCTTTCAATGTCTTAGCTGTAGCATCAGTACCAACATCCTTTTAGCTGAGTTATTTGTTTCCATGTAGAGAAAACAGGGGACATATTTACAGCCAAAATCAACTCCCAGATGTTTATCCCAAAATCAGCTCCCAGGGACAGCTCAGCAAGTTGGCAGAGACCACAGGGATGCCCAAAGTACTAAGGCACACATGAGAATTCGGCGCTCAGTCCCTACCTAATTTGGGGGGACTTCTAAAGCCACCAGCTTTTTGTTTCTTTGGCCATCTTTCTGAAAAGATTTTACAGCTTAAGTTCAAGGGCTTAAAATCCCTCTCAATTTGTAATATTTGTAAGGAATTGCATACAATGAATTTAAAAGTTATCGTGAAAATTACTTTACCACATCAGCAGAAATAGACCTTTGCTGGAGTTGTAAGCTTAATTATAAGCCAAATGACCTAGACCTGTCTATAGAAGAAGCACAGCCAATAGGAAAAGAGAAACACAGCTCATTTACACACAGGTAGATGAAACTATGATACATTATATCAGCTAAAAGCATGTATAAATTAACATTTTTACAGTTTCTGTTTAGAAAAGGGGAATATCACATCAGAATCTAATACACTAAAAATATTTCCAACATGCAGTCTCAACATCGTCAGGCCAATATTAAAAATCTAGATTTTTGTTTAATGCACTGTAATCACATATTTGTCACTGAACTATTACTTAGGGTCTCTTTTAAATCAGCAATGAATAGATAAGTATCTTTATACATCTTCAATAAGGGCCTAGTGTGTATGCTTATCAGTACATATATCAGCATTCAAAGATTTAAAACAGATTCAACAGATGGGCTGTGGTCACAACTACATTTTGGGTAAGTGATGTATTCTCATGATCTTGATGAAAGTGGAATTGTTTTGAATAAGCAGAAAAGAAAGCCTAATTTTTAAAAAACTGTTAAATAGAGTGTTGGATTTGCATCAGATATTAAACATCATCCTAAGGTTGCTCTCTTTTTAAAGCTAACTACTGTTCTTAACCAGGTTACGTCTATTACGATAATTCATGATCGGGAGTTAGTCACAGGAGACAGGTTCACTTTCTACATCGTTTGGTCTCTGCTTTACTTATATTCTATATCACAGAAGGTCAGATACTGCTTGATATTCATACACCCTGCATAGCACAAGAAAAGTGCAAAGACCCCTCTTCCCTTGCTAAACTCTGGCAGCTTACAGGCTAATTGTCTGGGGTAGAATTCGACACATGTTAAGTCTTTTTATACTGGAACAAGCCCTCACCCCAACAAATGCTAAGATTCTGAAAACACTCAGATAAAGACAAAAAATGTAAGAAAAAATAATCAACCCCACATGCCATCAACTATGCCATCAATAATACAAAATATTTTACACCACTTGCACCTGAGTTGAAGAGTGGAAAAGAGAGGGAGAATCTGTCAGTGCAAGAGAATGATTCATGTGACCACTTTGTCTTAATTACTCAGAACAAGCAGTTTGTTGCTGTTTAGTGAAGAACAAAGATATCAGCGTCCCCTGACAGAAAAATAAATAGCCATCACGGTGGTGAAGATGATGATGACTGCCAGAACAACGATCAAAATCCGGTTTTGGATGATCCTGAAAAAAAGCAGAAGAGACAAAAAAACCCAGTGAATAAAAAAAAAAATAAAACAAAATAGCAGAATATATATAAAAATCATAAAAAGAAGCACACAGATAAATATCTTGGAGAAAAGACATATGCCCGCAAATTTAGGATTTCCTATACCATTCTGCGTATCTTGATTGTTTTTTACTTCTTTCAGTTTCCAGTGCTTCCAAACATTTCTTTGTGTAGCTATTAATCCAACTTTTGCATTCAGGAAAGAATTAGACTTTTCTTAATTATGCATACACTTATATACATATTAGAATAACTGAAATACATCATGTTACAATTTATTAACCTCCTAAGAACAAATGAAATAATTAGTCCTCAGTCAATGCAATCCAAGCAGGGTGGTCTGTAATAGTAAATACCATTATATTTTTTAAAGCCATGCTGAAATCTTCACAGCTTTTTTAATCTGAACAGAAACAATTTATTAATTTTCAAGGGATTTTACTATTAAGGTACAAGATTTCAAGGAAACACATGTCAATGAGACACTTACTTGTACTAAAATACCAAGGGAAAAGTATAAAAGATAGTTTTGAAGAAAAGGATGATATAAAGAAGCAAGTGTCAAACTGTGAAGCTTATGTTGTAAAGCATCTCCTGTCTCTGTAGCATACCTTTACTTATGGTAATAGGCAAATGTTACATTTCCTATGTAGTATAAAAAAAATGGAAATTAGTAATACTAAAAAGATGCCAGAAGTAGAAATTCCTAATATTGTTCAATCATTTGTTCGGAGAAATCCCTGCTTCTAAAATCAGACACCACATCTCTTCAGATTTTGCCTGAAATTAATAGGTCAATTAAAATGAATAAATCAACAAACAATAGAATTTGAGGCACTTTACGGGAGGATTCTGGCTTGTAAAAATTCAGCGTTTGTTATTCCATTCTCACATTTTCATAGGCTCTTCATGAAACAGCAACTTTTGCAAAACATATTTGTACATGAAGCATACCATCAGAATTGGAGAGGTATAGCAAAAAAAACCCCAAAACCAAATGCAACAAAAGCACCCTAAGTTATATTTATTTTTATTTTTTCTCATGCTTCTGCCAACCAAACCAAACCAAACCAAACCAAAACAAAGCCTTCACCAACCAAACAATGGTAAGAAGAGGTAAAACTGTTTTGTGAAACATCAAACCAAGTACAAGGCTCCAACTTGAAGACAGGGAATGTAATGTGTTAAAATGAGCATATTTCACGCAGTGAAAGAGAGAAGAAACTCTAGAGAGCAGAGGGGAGTTTTCCTTGGTAAATGTTTTTCATTTGGATGCGGATGGATATACATATAAATTATATTGGAAAGTGTAAAGAAAAATGCAGTTTTAACCAACTCCAGCTCTCTCCTTGCTTACCCCCCACCTAAAGAAAAAGCAGTAAATGGATGGATGAAAACTGTCACATCAGACAGACACCCTCCCCTGTGACACTCTAAAAGGACTAGCTCTCTATCCTCCTGACAGGTTACAAAATGATCACATTTGCTGACACGTCTTCCGCAAAACTGCTTTAGTGTTTGTGTCCACTTTCCTAGCAGGAGATGAATGGGCTGCTTTGTCCTCATTTATCACTTAAAGCTGAACGAAGATCTGTCTCGTTTATTTTTCCCTTCCTCACTAGAAAGGCTCAACCACAGCATTAATTCTTTCGCGATGACAGCTAATTCAAACTTAACAGGCAATATTTACTCTGCCAAAAGGATGAGGAGGAGGGAGGGATGTTTCCCACTCTTCCCCCCCCCCCCCCCAAAAAAAAGTGTAGCAGGCTAACAAAATAAAGCTAATTAAGGGCTTTTGGTTCTTGTTGGTTTGCACTTCAGTTTAACACCTGAACTTACAAGCTTCTCTTTTGTGGCGAGGTGTGACATTCTCTGCCAAACACCTGATAACAAACGATTTGCCCAGGCAAATGCATGAAAACCAGAATATATATTTACTCACTCACCCTCATCACTCCTGAAAAGACACTCAGCAAAATTGAAACTCAGCAGTGAAATAGATTAAAAGCATGAAAACTCTTAAAACATTCAGCCTTAAGTAATACACAGTGCAGCTGGCTTGACAACCATTTTATTTGTGGGATGTGGGCCCCAAGGCATCCATAATGCTAATTTACAAAGGATTAACTGTGAGTGAAACTCGCTTAATCTAACACATAGTTAGGCAAAGGCATACATAACATACTGAGTGTTTAAATCAACTCTTCCTATCTCTGGCCCACTGAAAAAGCATTTAGTCGTCTGAGACTTAAAATTAAAGAAAAATTAAAAAAGCATCAAATCCTCCAAATGCTTTATTTTTAATACTCTGGTAGTACACACCCGATTGCAAGATTATTTAATCAGTGTCCACGTCTCTAAAATCCTTGTCAAGAGAACACTGAGCGAGGCATGCTGCCACCTGTATCTGCTAACTGAAGGTTCACTTACAGTGTGAATCTAGGAAACACATATCAAAGTTCAATTTCTAGGAATCTGAATTAGTCTGCACAGTGCAGCAAAAGAATATCATATTAAAAGGAACAAATTAATCATGAAATAGGATGGATGTTATCAACAGACTCCTACACTGAAGCATTATACACTTTTAATATTCAAGCCCACAGTTAAAGATTAATTTTATATCTTTAAAAAAAGAATAACATCGAGTTTTACTGTTTTACTTTCAAGTGAGCAAGTAAAATTAAACTAACTGCAAACTGCCAGAAGGATGGGGCTAGGAGGAGAATGACAGAGCTGTTGGGTAGCAGCAGGACAGTCTTGAAGAGGGCTTAGCAAGCGGTGCGCGTTGAAGTCTGAGTCTGGGAGCTGCTGCTCAGACAGAGAACACAAGTTCTGGGTGTCAGCACATTTCAGATCTCAAAGTCAACAGGCAAGGGCAACCCTTCAGAGTAAAGAAAAAATCAAGAGGAAAGGGGGTTTTGAGTGATCCAAGACAGTCAAGCCAGCTCACAGTGGCAGAACAATGGCTGGCATTGGCAGGACCCATCTGTAGGGAAGCCTATAGTACTGTCACAGCCAGACACTGCCAGTGGGTATTGCTCTAGGCAAAGCATCCAGGAATTTAAGTGGGGGAGGGAGCAATAATACCAAAGAAGAAGAAAATGGAGCCTAACATTCGCTACAAAAAAATCCCAAAGGCTAACATGCTTGCAAGAAGCAGATGATAGTCTTTTATCGCTATTACACCTTAAATTCAACGAAATCTGGTGAATGAAGAAGCCCAGATTCTTCTTTGAAAATGCAAAGCATGTTTACAGGGTAAATAATTTAAGAAAGAATATATACTTGAAAGAAGACACCCATTGAAACATCCATGGCTAAAATGCCTGAAGGCAAAAACTTGTGCATTTGCATGCTGCATTTTATTAAGTTAGCACACTGTAGCTTTAAAAGAATGCATGGCCAAATTAAGAGGAATGTGTGACTGAAACATCAAGGATTCCTCAAGTTTACATTATGAATCATAGTGCTGTTGATATGAGATGAATTAACCATTTAGTCGATGCAGCTTAGGCACTGAATTCACACCAAGTTCTGCTGGAGCCCGGCACGCTGGAGCTCGTTAACAGCCAATGTCTACTGTTCCTTTCATACTTGAAACTCTAGGAGCACAAGGGCTCATTCTACTTTGAGTTAGAAGAGACGAAAAATCTGTGCTTTTAAACCAAGTTCCATCTAGTTTATCATGGACAGCAGCCCAAAACATTTGGGTGCAAAACCACATAGAAACAGTAACTAAAGCAGATGTGAGGGTAACGTTAACCGACGCACTGGAAGAGCACGCTGGACTAACAACGCAGAAAGCGCATCCCACTCCTGCTGAGTTTCCTTCTGCTCCTCCTTTCTAAATGCCTGACCCTCTATCCTGGCTTCTGGTCACAGTGTCTAACCTCCGACTGCTGGCGTGTGGGAGGCTCCCTCCAGCCAGTGCCAAATTCGTGAGCTGACGTATGACACCGTCCACTTTCGGGGATCACCTCTTTGATGCACACGGCGACCACTGCTTTGGAGAACAAGTCCCACATCCATTACCAAACACTGATGTGCCTGGCAAATCAGATCCCCCCACTCCTGCCATGGCACAAATTGTGCTGCCTTTCCACATTCCAAAATCCAAAATGATTCGCTCCTCTCCGTAGCTTCACACACACGTGCACACAATGGGTCTAACTCTGTTTGTGACATGTTTAGATCTGCTCCGTATAAACACAAAGCAGTTCCCAAATAAGCTTTTGCAAACCTTACATTAAGGATGCCAACCGTGTTTAAACCTTTTTACAAAACTGCATTCATTAGCAGGGGAGTGCACGACATCTATATGGGTTCAGCTTGATGTCTTGCACATGTCTTAGTGCCTGATTGACCAGCGTTGAATAATGATGCCGTGCCATTAAGCACTGATGGTACAATAACAATTGTCATGAAAATTAGCAATCATGGTAACATGTTAACAAAATACGGGATATAAACGAACCAGTGCAGACTCTGGGTGCATGAAGAGTTTTGTGTCCTTAACTTGAAATAATGAAGACTACAAATAAACTACTGCAAAAATTTCTTACAGAAGCTCAACTCTGACACTGATACAAATAAAAAAAATACAAATGGCTTGGAGGATCAGTTGGCACACATTCATTACAACACAGGGCTTTATTCTTAAAGAAAGCATCTCGAAAAATAGTGTTCTCAAGAACACAGACTGATTGATGACAGAGCACTGTCCAACAGTGTTTCACTGTAATACATGTATCTAAGATTTAACTAGAAGTGATTCCTATCAGTCTACTGGGCAGAAAGGCTTGTTCTCTCTATACAAGACTACATTTTAAATGGTCACTTTGAATACTTGCTTATTGCATTTTTGGGTGTCCTTTTATTTGTGATCGGCAGTTTTTGCTAACATGCAAGAAAATAGGTGCATGCAAATCAGTGGTAAGTGATTTTTAAGTGCCCAATATTCATGTGCAAATCAGCAGATTCAAACAAACACAAAGTGTAGGTCTAGTCACATAGGCAAATACATACCAGGCAAAACTAAATGTGAATTTAAAGTAATATAGCTATACTCAGATACCTTCTGGACAGACACCATTATTACTATATATAATGACATCCTTGTTACGATATATCAGGAGCTTTCAAATGGAAGCACTAGACCCCACACAGGGGAATAAAATGTTATGATTGGTAAAGCAAAGCCTTAGATACATGACGATAAAACTCTAAGTTCAGGGTATCTGGGGGCTGTTCAAGTAACTATTCATCTTTCCCATCTTTAGGTTTAAGAATGCTTTTCTTAAATAAAAGCAACTCAAAAGAACTACACAGGCTGTGGCAAAACATAAAGACAGGGCAACCTACTGAAATAAAAGAGTAAGAAAGCCCTGCCTAGCAAAATTACAGCTGGTTGGAAGTATCTGACTTGAGACATTTTTCATCATTAACAACTGAAATTAGCAAACAGAAATACTAGTGAAAAAATATCTGCAGAAGTTGCATACAACTCCTTGGCCCTCTTCTAGCTGACCTTGGAAAAAGTGAAGAATTTGGAAAATACTCAAGATTTTTTTCCTCTCCCCCACCCCAAACTCTGAAAATAAGTCCAAGTTCTTTGTGTTCTCAAGCCAGAAGAACCGATTACATTGTAATTGACATTGTATATTTAAAGGAGAAAAGGCTTTGGGGGGTGGTGGAGAGGGGATGGGACCCCCCTATGGCTTACTTCATGCCAAAAAGGCCATGCTGCCTGGGCTTCACCTCCAGTCGGGAGACAGGCCATTCCCAGCAGGAGCCTATTTCATGTTCTCTGAATTCCTTCCCAAAGGAGCCTCTTCTTCCCCTAGGGACAGGGCCTCCAGTTTCTTATGTGTAAGACCTTGGGAAAACCCATTAAAAATTGCTGAAAACTGAGCAGATAATGAAATTAAAGCCTCAAAAATGGAGGAAATGAGTATAAAAAATGATGGCACTTTTCTAGCTGATTAGCAGGGTTTTTTGAAATAGACAGGCCATACAAGGTGCCTAAGATATTGTTGACAGGGCTGAGGAGTTGTGCAGCGCTACATCCTCTAGCTTTCAAGTTCAGTCTTAAGGACTGGGACTGTCTACTTGTAATAACATGGATACCAATCTCTAGTTATAATATTACACTCAAACCACATCAATGTGTTTCCACCTGGGCTCTGAATGAAAGAATGAGTCATGTAATAACAGGTGCAGGGAGGCAGTCACACTATCCAACTTTAAACTTCTAAATTATATCTAGCTAATCTCTCTCAGCTCCCTGTGTATAGTTAGAGTCCTGTTCTGAACTGCCTTCTCTTTTTCCTGGCCATATATGCATCCCAGGAGAACTAGTCAGTTAAGTTAGCTGGCTAGGTTAGGTGCCTACAGATTAAGTAGGGATGAATATCCCTAAAAGCTTGAACATGAGGCCCAAGCAAGAAAGCTTGCTAGCTCCGAAGGCAAAACCACACAGGAAAGGCATTATCATATCGTAAAGTGTCTGTAATCTCCCATTAATCAGAAATATTGCAGAGACGAAACTCAGCAGTAAAGCAGAAGATGTTCATCAATAATTAGCCAGTAAACACCTTGATTCATCAACTCCCTTTAATGGATCCCATATTTGCACATGAAATTCTGACCAGAATCAAATATACTTCTCCTTTGACAGTTTTTCTGGAGGAGTGAGAGATAGGAGAGACATTCCTCTCTGGGATGAATGCCTCCTGAAACGCAGTGGGCTTCCTTGGCTCAAGGAACTATGTTTTTTACCTTGCTGTGTCATCTTCTGGCAATCTTACCATTAAGATTAAAATTTAAAATTACTTTTATGACATCTGATAGTTAAAATACTTATTGAGATATCTAATTCATAACTGAAATCTTGCAATACATTCCAAATGTAACAAAACCACGTGAACAGCATTGGAGTATAGTGTTATTTGGTAGCCATCAGGATTATCATAGCTTGCATGAGTCCTGTCTCAAGGAGCTGGCAGTCTCAGAAGGTGCAAATAGTACCCAGGTGATCACTGGAGTCTGGGGGGAGTGAGGGGAGGACTGAGCGGCCTAGGAAGGAGAGATACCTACAGGAATGATTGGAAGACAAGTGTGCGCAGATTTCAGCGTGCAAACTGCGAGAACAGGGGAAAGCCTGAAAGAGGACCTCATGGAGGTGGGACCTAAGATAAAGAGGGAAAAAGGAAGGGTACTGTACATCTTCTACTAGCTCAGATTTTATTCATTGCTTATTTTTAAAACACACGGGAAGGCATTTCTGAAGGATGAAAAGTATCCTTCTGCTGATGAGAGACCCTGACAGGGAACATTTCTCTGCACAGTTGTGATGCAACTTCAGCTTCCTCCTGTCTCCATGTCCACTCCTTCCACAGAGGGAACCAATTAGATTATTACTGTCATTAGGAGGAACAGCGGGTGGCTTCCGGGGCCACGGAAACTCACCAAGCAAAACCGGAGGGCGATTAATTCATTTCATGCAAAGCAGAGGCAACACCAGATCTCTTCGGCGAGCCTAAACGAAGATCACGTGCGCAGTGGCAACTGCAAGTGGAAGGAGTCAAGGTTATATCAATCTCCAACCAGCCTTTCTCAGGGTACTGAAGTATCAAGAAGAACAAATCACACATTTAGTCACCTGAGCATGACTAAGAACCATAGGCCTTAGCAAACATTACGAGCGCTTTAGAAAGAGCTCTGAGGGAGGGTGGAGAGGCCAGCTGTCAGCGTAATGGCATTCTTCAGCACATTGGTTGTATGAAGCCCTGGTCCGCGAACAGTTAATAGGAAAAAAAAAACCCAACCCCCTCGTCAGCATTCAAAGCTAAAGCAATTATTTGTCCAGCAGAAGAAACGTATGCAAGCTATAAAATGACAAGAACATACATGATCGCACATTGGCTTTTATGATAAATATAGTTAAATTTACATTCTGTGCAATTTAAAGAAAACAAAAATGTCTAAAGTCTGCATTTTATCAACTTTCATAATCATTAGAATCCACTAAAATATATATCTTAAACAGATGAAAGAAAGTAACACCTTTCACCCTGCCTCACTTTAATTAATGACTAATATACAGCTTTTAGGTGTGATGAAGGTGGATGCTGGACACAAATAGTTTGCTTGCAGTATTTTCCCCTTATCACACCATATTTGACTGGGCGTCTTTTTGTATGGCAAGTTTTCTACAATTGTCTTAACAATGTTGACCTCTTTTGTAAAAACCTGAAGGCATCTCCAGCAATTGTTCCTGAAGACGTGCTATCCAAAATGTTACCATTTCATGGCACTTCTTGAATGATAGAAAAGATTTTTTTTTTGGTATATATTCATTTTTTTCAAATGCTATAAAAGAAAGGAAAACAATCATGGCTAAGGCCATTTGTGAGATGGCATTAAAAGAGCCTACTCTGAGACAGATAAAAATAATGAGAATCTTTCTGTCAAGAAGGATTTAGAAAATATCACTAGCATTATTAAAATTTAATTTTTTACTGTGCTTTTTGGTTCCCCCTTTTCCAGTGATAATGAGCAGGACTGCACACCTCCACAATGCTAGTACTTGTTTTGAGCAATAAATTCAGCCTTCCAGTCTGAAGACATTTCAGACAACAATTTTGACTGCTATAGGCTTATTTTTCAACCTGTTCTGTGCTTTGAGTCTTCCTATAAAAACTGGTTCATAAGCTAATTTTCCACAAGGCCAGTGGAACAAATAAAAATCAATTTTTGCCCAACTGGTTCAGAGAAAACCTGGGAATAGTGAAGACAGAACAGTGAAAAATAAAAAGAATCGATGTATTCACAAATGGTTTACCTGATAGAGAACTATCAAATTAGTTGACAGGAGATACTTGCCACTATTAAAGTATTTTCTTTGCAGCATGTTACAGTATTTCTATTAGGGGAGCAGAAATGCCTCTACTTTGTTATGACCTCAGACACCTCGGTTTAATAACCACACCGAGCCTCCATGCATTCTGTAAAACTACAGGGCACAAAGTCAAAGTGCAAGAGCACTTGCAGATCTTGCAAGTGGAGGGACCTGCAAGCCCAACCTGGCACAGAGTGGGTGTAAGTTTTCATGATCTCATGGAAGGAGCAAAGATTCCTCTTCCAGTGAACACAGGGGGACATTCATGACCTCAGGCCAACCTTGTCAAGAGGAATTTGGTCCATCAAGAAAGGAAAAAATCATAAAACCCTGCCCAGACTTCCCTCCCCAGTTAAAAAACCAAATGTTCAGGAGCACGGTGAAGACTAAGCAGTCTAATATCTCTTGGAGAGTAGAATACAAATTTCTCCAAAGATAGGAATCTCATTCGTAGACTTCAAAACTTTCAGAATCCCAAGGACAACACAGGGCACAGGCTTTAATACTGTGGCCCAATCCATTTCATCATCTTCTCCACTAATTGGGCAAGCGTTCTTGAAACCGTGATACTGAGAAGGGACTGGATAGGTGCTTATGCCTGTCTGCCGCCAGAAAAACATGTCTGGAAAACTGACTGAAGAACAGAATCTGCTTTTTAATACAAATTAACCATCACTGCTGTGGAAATAAAACAAATTTATAATTTACAAGCTTAAATATTAAGGAAGCTATTTTTAAGTAGCTGTAATCTTCACCCTAGTATGTAGCATTTTATACACTCCTTCATTTTTATGAGTTGGCATTAAGATGTGACTCATTTTAACAGAAAAAAAAAGGATTAAGTATGTCACTGAAGTAAAGCTGCATATTACCTATTTAAAAATATTATAACACACCATGGAGATATCATTTCTAGGGCCAAACAAAACATGACTCAATGAAGAAATGGCATGAAATATAAAATATTCAGCAGAGGAAAGGTATTTGGAGTTAAGCAGTTTCACTGCCAATAAACAGCATCATAATAAATAGCGTGCATGTAGAAAAAAAAGTATACCTGTTCTTCACTATTTGAGATGTAATACCTTAGTATGGGAAACTAATAAAGATACTACTAGTCCACTAAGTACATACAAGGAGAAACTAAAAACCACCACACATTTTAATTCTGAATCTCTTACAACTGATGCTAATTTGCTTATGATATCTGCCTGATTTAGCGCTAATCTTCTGTAAATTAACTCCTAATGCTGTCTGAAATAATCCTCTTAATGCTGGTCTGTCTTGAGTACTTTATATCAAATACCATGAAATACAGAAGCATATACAAGGCATATAGCATTTGTAGTGCTGTTGGCTGCTCTTGAATATTTGCTGTGCCGTGAAGACGCAAGCATGGTGCAGAGCCGCGCAGCCCTGGGGCAGCTTTGGGACAGCACAGGGTTGTGTTGCTCTGGTTGTCCCCTTCGAAGGGGACAGCACGCCAGGACTGTGTCCCACTGGCTCCTGGCCACCAGAGAGAAGAGGAGGCTCTTTGCCTCCTTACAAAATGGTGCAGAGAGGAGCAGTTCCATGCTCCAAACCTCCCACCTCCAGCAGCACATGATAATGAGAAAAAGTAAACTGTTCAGGCTTTGAGATTTCCGAATGACAAGATCTGTGTTAAACAGCACTAATTATCAGCTGGAAGCCTAATCTGATAACTGGTTTGAAAAGACAGAAACAGACAATTTTGTTTCTTCAGATGGGGAAAATATTTTGAAGGGTGTTGCTTCAGCATCGACCAGCTTAATTATTATCGTCCGTGTGCTAACTCTGTATTCAAAAATACATTTTTTCCACTAAACTCACAAGAACAATATTCTCCCCCAACATTAATTTAACGATACAGCCGAAAACCTAATTGATATTGGTGAGCAGTGCAATTCCAACATATTATTTTCTCGGTTTTTGAAACATAAATGGCAGGCACAACTTTGACTGAATGGACCTCTTTATGTTTTAACAGGCAGTTTATTGGCCCAGACTCCAACATGTAACAAGCACAATTGCAAAAGCAATACATTTTTAATTGAAAAATTCATGTATTTTTACTACGAAAGTGACTCAAATAACAAGTAACTTTGTCAGTTAAAGGGCTTTTAAAACAATTTTTTATATATGGAAAGTTGTTTAGAAATTATATTCTCACCATAGCAAGTGCTTATAGGAGGCTATTAAAAGAAAAAATATGTATTGTTTAAATCATACTTTATTGGAGCTTGCTTTTTTAATATATTAAAGAACAGATAAAGCACAGTGATCAGTGAACCGTATGTGTCCAACAGCCCTTCAAGAGCCTTGTGGAAATGTATAAAACAAGCAGTGATACAATCCTTTGCCAAACACTGTCATAAATTTTTAATTTGGCAGCTAACATTCTCACTAGTTTTCTTGGCAGCAATTGGGACCTTTAGCAAGAAAGGTGCAGGAGAAAAATACCTTGTTTAGAGATGTTTTCAACACTTTCTGGGATTTTTCAGAACTTCTGCCTGCAGCACATTTTACAACCACAGTCTCCAGTCACCTGATGAGTAGGTGGTGGTTTTAAACTTTTTTTTTTTTTAATATAGACAGCCTACTATCCCCCTCTGGCCTTCAGCCTAGGATGCGAGTGAGGAGGGGGGCTGTATGTGTTCCACAGAGATGCAAGTGGTTGCTCCTCTCTGTCTAGACAAAAAAACTTGAAAATAATATCAGAACGTACCTTTCATTGCTCCTGATACTATCTGTATCTTATTCCCAGATGACAGAGATAAATGAAAGGCAAACATGTGCTGATTACTTTTGCATTTTTCTTGGGAGATCTCTGCAGAAAAGCTGGTCACAGGTGCAGCTACCCTGGTTAGCTGGTGGACTGCCTGATAAACAGAATTGTGAAACAGATTTCTGTACCCAGATCTGCTCTTCCAGGGTTTGGTTTGGTTTGGTTTTTAAAAAAAGATATACTAAACTTGACATCTGATGCACAGCCTTCCTCCGCGCACCCAGATATGCTGATGCATCGTACACGTGAAAATATGGCTCCAGCAGTACTGTGGTTTGGACTATATGGGGCAGAATGAAATTGTGAGCTCTTACCAATTCACTTATGGAACAGATGTTTTATATTTTGGTATTTCATCGTTTCAGAATAAAATAAGATGAACCTATTTTACATCTCAGCAACTTCCTCCAAAACTTTCACAACAATAAGATACATTTCAGTCCTTCACACGGACATGAAGGAAACAGTTTGTCTTAAACAGATGTGGACCAGGAAAAGCACCTTTTCCTTATTTGCCTCAAATTAGAAAGGCTGGAATTTAGTTTTAGACAGCATAAATTGCTTTAAACACAGGCTTAATTAAAGTAATGATGTTACACTTATAAACACAAACTAATAGGCTTCCCCACAGCTTGTGTTCCAGTTTTGTCTCTCGTGTTTACCAGGGGCATCATCCCCTCAAGAACTTTATAGAGCACACACAGACATCTAGTGGTTCGTGGAAACACTGCAAGCATGTCATTGCATCTGACACGGCTCGACTGGAGACAGTGAAGTTATGCCAGGTATGAGTTGAGCTACTTTTGTCTCTGTTACAACTACGGATGGGCAATCAAACAGGGAGAGAATTGCTCCCTCTGAGCCATCTCAGGTAATCATGCTGCCTCTGGTGAGAGAGTTGCCCTCTTGGCAACCCTGGCTTCCCAAATTTCCCTAATCATTGATTCTTTTCAATTCAGTTGGAGCTATTTTTGCCTTTCTTCTGAGTACCTTTAAATTTCTCTCTCCTTGCTACTATTTTACTTTAAAAACTGAAGAGCTTAATTACGTAATATAATTTGAAAGGTTCTCTGAACACGGCTACATGCAACAGAAGTCTACTGGAAAGTGACAGAGCAATGCGATTTTACAGACAACAACATACACACACGATGAAAAAATACAGTCAATAACAAATTCTAAATCGCTGGTAGAGGAATATGACTCGCTCTCCAGCCTGCATCAGTCAATGGAAAGATGCCTAAAACTTCAGTGGGGTTTGAGTCCCACATCTGCAAAGGAGATCAAGAGCCACAGTTTTGCACAGTGTTGTAAGAACTCAGTGCCCTGATTCTGCTCTCAGTTACACCATTTTAAATCAAGCGGTACTCAGTGGTGTCATAACCCTGTACATCTGTGTCAGACCCTGTGTTGCAAGGGCAGACTCGATGCCAAGAATGCAAAACAGATGTTGCTTTCCTAATGTTTTCTTGTTGTCATTTAAGTTGTTTTTGTGGGATTCTGTTTTGATTTCGGTGAGTGAAACAGGTCGACAGGACTTTTTAGAGGGCAGACTGGAGGAATGCTTCTGCATCTTCCTTTTTATTTTGCATGCATGTGTGAATATGCATAGACTTTGAGTTACAACCAGGAAAAATCTTTTTTTTTTTTCTTTAAGCTTCATTTGAGCTATGCTCTGTTCCATTCGGGCAAAGTGAAAGGTAGCTATTTGTGGATGGGAAAAAGGGCTTTTGTGAACAGCAAAACTGCATCACCAAACAGCTTACGAAAAAGAGTTTTTGAAGATATTTTTTACTACTATGTTAAGAGGAAACAGGGATAAATATATCTGGTTTGCATGTTGACTCATTAACAAATTTAGCAATAAACACTTTGTAATTAAGTCCACTAGTTTACTGCTGTCCAGAAGTTTCTCAATACTCTTTGCACAGAAGGTTTTGGAAAACATAGAACTAAGAAATGGTAAAGGCAAATCCCAACAGCTTGCTCAAGCAAATCTAGCCAAGGCTTAAACTCACTTCTGAACACTGAAATTCGAGATGCCGTATCAAATAAGCAGCTCTTTTTCCCTGAAGAGAAGAAACTGGGTGTAGCTAACCTAGTGCATAATAGGTTTATTCTCATTCACAAAACAGGAATTACTTTATGGCCCCAAAGTAAAACTAGCGCAGAAATATACTGGCAGATTTGCTGCAGATGTGTGTTGTGACACGTATGCAGGGAATCTGCTATTAATCACATGCTAAGATTTTAATATTATGTAGGGTAATGCAGGCAATCATTATGGTGAAGGTTCTGGATTCATAAAAGCCTAACCCACAAATGGGTCTTTTAAATTTAACACATTTGAGCTCACTCTCACACTGCACCAGTTGAATTCCCTGATTCACACCCCCCCCCCATTACATACATATATTTCAATATCTATTGTGTGTTTCTTTTTGTGCTTATGCTCCGCTTCTTTTCTTGCGACACATGACAGTTGTTGGGAGAAGTGTAGCTTTTCAATTCTCCCGTTTACCGGACTATGACAGGAATGTTCTTGTTAGAAGGGCTGTTTGCGAGACCCCTGGACACATACCCAGCACAGGAAACGGTCTGGCTCAAATGCTGGAAAAGCCATCCTCCACCTGAATCCTTCAAAATTTGTGTCCAAACATAACTAGAACCTATGTATCCGTACCCGGGCTAAGATTACTACGGACAATTATACCGTGGAAATGCATTATTCTGACAAAGCAATCCATCACATTATTTCTCACAATTTCAGTTCACCCCTAAAATTTTCCTTACCTCCAAAGCCAGCTGGATATTATATTACCAAAGCTGTTGAAAGGGTGTAACACTAACCATGAAGCCAAAGGCCACTAAAACTATGCAATGCATAAATTTTTATTGTTTGCTCAGCATTGAAATCTCATTAGGGCTCATAACTCATCGGCGCACAGCAAACATTTGCATCTGCTGATCATGAGAACTTAGAAGGAATGTACACCTTTGGCTAATTTACTTGTTATGTTTTTAGATGAGACCATTTGTGTTGCTTTTTATTTTCTTTTTAAAAAGTCCTTATGCGGTTGTGAGTTGAATGTCCACTTTTTAAACTAAATACATTAAAACTTTCATTTGCAGTTTCTCAAGGTTGTTCTGTTGCTGGCAGTGTTCATGATCATCATTTTACAAAAGCTTCATTTGACTTAGTATTCAGGGTAATCATTGTTTGAAAACTGTGCCCCATAGAGCATTTTGCTTCATTCATCCTTTCTGCTTTATGCAGTCATATTTTAATTAGATTAAAATTTGTCCTCCAATTAGCTTTCATTAAAGTTTATAGATTACAGCAAAAACCTCCACTGAGTTGTGCTCCAAAACTATGCCTAAAGTTTAAAATGAAATAACTGTGCAAATGAAGTGATTATGAAGATTATTACTATGCAAAAAACATCAGTCACTTCTTGGTTTACTTACACATTTAACTCTGCAATTTATTTTGCCGACTTCAATACCTCTGTGTTCTCCAGAGCAGTCATCATAATAATACCTTACAGTTACAGGATACCTTTCATTCCTAAGGATCCTTAGGGGCCTGATTCTGCAGTCCTTACGCACACCAGTAGTCCTGTTGAAGTCCCTGAAACTATTTGAGCAAGTGCTACCCGCTGCATGTGAACCAGAACCCAACTACAGGTCAAATCCTGCCTGCCGATACCCACGTAGCATTACTGTGGATTCACGCAGCTCAGAATGCAAACCAGATATGAACATTATGTAAAAAGTCCTTTCACCTCCTTCTGGGTGAGATGTGGCAGCTGTTTAATGGTGCATGGTTACAAGACTCACCTCTTTAAATGAGGGTGCGAAGATAGATACTTCCCCCCCCAGTTAAAACTGCAGAGAAAACTGAGAATGTAATTATCCAAAGAGGAAACGACTCAGTGGGACACTGGGGCTGGGGCTGCATCTCTCCTGTCACTCACGTCTTAAGATGCGACATTGCCAAGTATTGGATGCCCAGTCGCTAATACCTCCTGCACATGCAAATTTACTATGTGCTGAAGACAATATAAAGTTTACAGTTCACCAGGCTGATCCTACAACCAGAGCAGACATTTATTCCGGAGCAATCTCTCGGTGGAACACATGGGACTCCGTGTCAGAGCAGAGCTCCACAGAAATGGATCTGTTTGCAGGAAATTCTCTTCCAATAGCAAGAGCTATAAATATATACACATAATTTAAAAAAAAAAAAAGAAGAGAGATGCAGCCAACATCTTAAAACTAAAAATAGAGACACTTGGGTTACAAAAACAGGGACCTGTCTTTGCTCTAGCAACATATTTCTGATAGGAGGAACACAGTTGAAAACAAATATTTTTCTACAAATGAAATGTAGTTCATAAGCATGAGAGAACAATTTCAGCAAAATATTGGAGTGTAAAAAGCAGTCTTTCCTATTTTTCATGTGCTAATTGGTTGAACAATCATTAGTAAATCTTCACATCACTGAGGTAACTAGCGTTATTCCCACTTAGCAGATGGCAAAACTAAAGTTTAAGGGTGTCAAAGGCTAGAGGGGAGTTTATAGTTTAAATGTTCTGACTCCAAGCCCTGTACTCAAGCCAAGACCATGTTTCCAAGACGCAAAGCATCCAGCAGCAATACTAATTTTAGGAGTCACGCTCAGGTCTGTCCCTTCCTCCCCCTGCTCCCACCTCCTCTTGGTGTTCATTTCTGCCATCATGTTGCAGCATGCCAACCTCAGTTGTGCTGATTCAACAGCTTGTGGGTCCATGTGATGAATCAGATCAAGCAATTGATCCAGGATAAAAAAAGAAAAAGAAAAAAGAAGAGGGTGGGAGAGGAGAGCTATTTTGCACTGGATCAATTCCATTTCAAGACATTGACTGGAGAACAGAAGTGCCCATGAAAATGAGAGAGCAACTGGATGCAGCACAGAGGCAGAAGTGAGTATTTTGGGGAGCAGAAGACCCTGCTGTTGATGCTGATGGTTTCATACCACAGAACTGAGGTCCAAACCATTCTGAAATCATTCTATTTTCATGTTTTAACTCTTTTATAACTCTCCTTCCTTTTACGTTCCTTTGCCTGCTTTGTTCTGAGGAAGAGCGTAGCTACTCCATACTACCTTTGCACAACAAATTTGCACAAGGCAATTCAGAAACTGGAAGTATTTCACTTTCTGCAATTAAAATCTGGAACACCAAGTTTGCCTTCTCAATTACATTGACTATATTGCAGAAATACTGCTCCATTTCCTCAGCAGAATTGTCATGTTTCATAAAATACAGACAAACTAGTCATGCTTTATGTCAACGGTGCGTTTACAAACAGTTTATAAAGGATTTAGATGATTAACCATATACTGAGATAGTTAATCAAATTTAAGAGGCTCTTTTAGAATTCTACAGATCAAGCAGTTATTTAAAATCCTGGTTATTGCTTTCTACCTTATATCCACCCCTAATGCACACCATTATAATATTCTGCTAACTCTTTATAAATGATTTGTGTTAGCAAAATAAATAAATAAAAAAGTCCAAATCCTATCGTAAGGAATAGGTTAGATAATTTGGACTTTGAGACTCCTAGACTAAATGAATCAGATCCAAGAATCAGCTCTTTGGAGGTAGTCAGACAGCCTGTGCCATAGATTAAGATACTTCAAGGCCCTTAAAAATCTCATCCCTCATCACTCTGCACATGGGACTTACACAATTTTAAAAAGTTGGCCAAGTGTCATCTGAAAAGGCACAAATGCTGAAGTAACTGCAATAGCTGAGGAACACATCTTTTCTTTGACAAAACATCAGCATCATGACAGGATGCTTAAAGCTTTAGTGTTTCATGCTGGTTGTGGAAAAAAAGGCCCAACAATGGAAGCCTTGAGGAATGCTAAATATAACTGGTATCCTTACAAAATACAGTCCGCTCAGAACAGAATGAGAAATTATTTCTTGTGATTTTATTCAGTCATTTGAAGCAGCGTCTTCTCTTTTTAATAGTTTTCACTTGGTACTGGACGTATCGAACATTTTTAATGAAGAAATAACCATAGATTACTTTTTATTGCAGTGTGATTTATAAAGTTAAAAAAAAAAAATCTGTTCTGGAAGTATAGTGTATTTGGGGCTATTTTTGCCTAGGAATGGAAACTCACACTGGAAATAGAGTCATTCATTCACACTTACAGGATGACATCCCGTTGACAGGCATGCAAACTTGGAAAGGTGCTACACAGTCACTCTTAAAATACTACACTATATTTTTTTCCTTCTAAGCTTCGATTAAGTAAATGTTAAAGAGGGATCAGTACTTTGTTAAGGCTAAGGGTTCATAGTTTGCAAGAGATCATCTTTCAGAAGTACAAAGACAGAATAGTCAAGGCACTAACTACTAAATAAACTGTTTTCACAACAGAAGTGGCACCTTCAAGCCCCTCGACAGCGAGGTGCTGTGCTGCCAGAGTTCTGCTCATTCAGATTTTGATTTTAAAGAGCATTCCCCAGTACGATCAGAAAGGTCATCAATCCTTCCTGCCAGTTAGTTGGTTATTTGCATTGGGTTTTTTTTTTTTTCAATTCAGGGAGAATGAAAATCATAAAAGGCGTGAAAATATGGTTGAGGTAGATATATTCACAGATTCTAATATAGCTGGAATGCTGTTGGTGCTAACGAGCCCTGTGCAAGTGATCTGTGTCTGGCATGCTCTGCCAAACAAACTACAATTACAGAAGAACCAAAAATAAAACAAGCAACTTCAAACCTCCTGAATTTGTGAGCCTGAACCTAAGAATCATATTTGCACTTGCTCCCACAGGCTTGCTTCCAAAAGGCACCCAAAACTGGAAGGACCTTTCTAATGGGAAGGAAGAAAAGTTTCCATCTGAGATCTGGCATTTCAAAATGGCAGAAAGAGCAACTGACCCCAGAGGGTCTGGTCCCTCTGTGTCAAATTCCTAGAAGAGCAGCTCATGAGACTTCGGCTCTATCATATCTGAATCAAAATGTCAGGACTCAAAATTCACACCATAAATCGTGCCCTCTGAAATCGAGGTACATAATCCTCTTGGCTTTGCTTTCTGTTGGGCGTCTCCAGCCTTGTGCATGCTTCTGCAGTGCCAATCGAGATGTGCTTTCCCTTTTTTTCTTACAGAGAAAACCTCAGCTAGCCCCAAATTTTAATGATTGTAAACGATGCGCTCTGTAACTCCTTTTGCACCAGCTTCCTTGTTTTCTGTTGGTTCTAAAAAAGCCTTTGACCCGCTGGTAAGAACACCATTTCTATTTCTGTCATCCCAAATTAACAAATGAATGAGGAGAGGGGAAACTCCTCTGTCACTCCAAACCTTCACCCTCCAAGTCCCCCTGCCTCATTGCAGCCCTGGTGCTCTAAAATAAAGCGAGCATTAATGGGCTGAAGCTTCAATGGGACATCAGCACTTGCTTAAATGATATTCCAAATCATGGGCTAAATGGCAGTGGTGGTGAGCAGGTATTTACTTCGTGCAGTCTCTTAGGATACAATGGATTTATGGCCGTCAATTCTAAACAACACTGCTATTGTCTCTTCACATTTTATCTGCCTCCATTATTCATTTACGTTGATTTTGATTGATGAAGACACTTTAGAAAAGGAGGGGAGAAAGGAGGAGGGGGAGAGGAATACTTCGACTGTTTGGTCTCTAATTTCTGTAAATCTACTGTTCATACTGCAAGAGTATTACTCAAAAGAAACGTCAACCTTCACATTTTGGGAAGGATTTTTTCCGTTTACCAGTCTCTCTTTTTTCTGAAAGACTGGAAGTAGGGCGCAAGCAGTGCTTCCGATACATATCTAATCACCACAGAGGCGGCACATCACACTGCAATCAGCCAGGAAAATCAATGTTGGTCTTTTTAATGAAAAAGTGTTAAGACTTCCGCAAAACCTCTTTTACATATTTACTTCCTATGCCACAGCTAATTAAGTTTTAGGCTGGTTTGATATGTCAAAAATTGCTCGGATCACAGAACTGAACCCAAGCAGAGTAGATATAATTTCTTCATTCACAGTGAAAGCATCTGCCAGAAAGCTACTCTTCTGACTGTGTGGAAGTCATAAAGAAAAGGCCCAGCTTTGGCTTGTTTGCTTCCAAATATATGGTATTTACTGACCTCTCGTTAAAATATTCTGACACAATACAGATTATGAACCATCCGATACATTTCTTTCCATGGGAGGCTACGTCTGAGGCCTGGGGGTAAAGAGATTCCTGAGAGTCGTTTAAATTCAGTTCACTCCTCTCAAAGTTTTAAATGAGCTTCTGAGCAAGCCCTACAAACTTGCCAAGCTCTCTGCTTACTTACGGAAAAGGAAAAAAAAAAGAAAGAAAGAAAAAGACAGACACATTCACCACGTTTGCATCTCTCCTGCTCGGAGATCTGCCCTGGCACATGCTGACTGCAACACTGAATTGACTGCTCGTAGCCAAGGGAAGCCCAGTACCCTCCTGAATATTTGGCTGCAGCATTTCCTTTCTAGTTCCACCCCTTTTTGTGCTTTAAATAGTATGAGCTATAATAAAGCAAGAGAAGCAGTGGAAAAAAAGGACAGATAAATTGTTAATAAACTGTCATTAGATGTCAGAGTCACCACCACATTCAAGAATAAACCCCTCTATTGAAATTTTTGTGTTTAAAATGCTGGTGTTTTAAAATGACTGCAGACTCAGGAAGAGAGCTTTGCTCTTTCCTATTATCTTTGAAAATGTGGGGTTAGAAACATTATTTGTAAAAAGCAAAACTTGAAGTCCAAGAAGAAAGAGGTGAAGGGAGGAAGAGTGTGTGGAACTGCTGAATACACAAAAGCCTGCTGCTTGACCACTCGGTTCGTTTTACAAAGCATAATTACATCTGCCTTTTTTTAATATTACGTGGTTCTTATTATTACTTTCTGTACCATCTTTCATGTTTCAAGGGAGTAGGCTGCTACTAACTGGTGTTAGGAAGAAACTCATTCTAATTACTCAGTATTTCTGCAGAGGCTGTAATGGCAACTCCTGGAGACGGATACAAGAATGTGTGCAAAATCAACCAGTTCTGGTTTTGAAACTCCCATCTTCACAATTTTGACTTTTCAAAATGATCTGCTCTTAATACAACGCGAGTTGTCAAAGGCTGTCAAATAAACGATAAAACTCTCAGGAAATAAACATCTCTCCTCTAGTAGGTTTGTATATATTTCTGCAAAAGAAAAGAATTCTAAAAGTAAATAAACACATGGGAGGATTAGAGAAGCAATAAACAAAAGCATTTCCTCATTTTGAATTTAAGAAAATAGGAGCCTCTTTCCAGCCATTGCCAGGAAATATTACTGCACAGAGGTGAAGTTTGTGCTAGCTAAATATACTATTTAATGCTAAGGCATCCGGACATGCATTCACGCATACATGCACACACAGACACACACACTACACGTATATCCCCATCCAAAATTCAAATCAAGTTTCTACCGTGCCATTATGGATTGATGGGCAGAGGATTTTAATACCAGTTTGGACCAACACAGGCATGGGACTCCTTGTTGCAAGATGATAAAGCTAATGCTGAAACATTTTACTCCTAATGAAGGAGTTTACAGGGTTCTTAATCCCTGCACCCCACCTCGCTTCTCCTGCGGTCCCCGCTGAAAGCTTTAAAACAGTCCCCAGCACTAACATGGTACAGAGCCTGTTGAACATGCTGATCTGCTCATGATTACTCTTTGCCACTGTAAAACAATCTAACTCCTCAAGTGAATGGAGTCTGTAGCAACAATGGTGTTATTGACTTGTTGCTCCAGCTCTATTTAGTTATTACCCTCGAGGCCACAATCAATAGACTTTGCACCAAGTCAGCCTAATAAATCCCAGGCTTTCACTGGAGCTTTGCCAGGAACTGCTAGAAAATCTATGGCAGTCAAACACTTAGAGTATGAATAACATAGAAAGCTGTACTGACAGCTGTATAAATTAATTAACAAGGAATGTTCTTATTCTTTTAAGAAGATCATAATGCACGTTTACCATGATTTAAGGAGTCACAGGTAGAGCAACAGAAAAATTACCTTTGTGCTTTCATTTAAAATAAAAATCAAATATGATTAAAACCAAACCAGCTTCAGACTACTTTTTCCTCCCTTTGATTATTGGATGTGCAAAAATCTGCATTCGCATTACTGCTGTGGCCGTTTAATTATTCCAAGTTTGATTTAAAAAGGAACCTAGCCCAGCAACCACCAACCACTTAGTGTAAACGGTGCAGGCATTTTAACTTGATGTATGTTGATTGTTGTGTGCTTGTGTTACTGTATCCTGCATCTGCAAGGGGGATTGAAATTGTGTTTGTAATGCAGTGATTAAAACAGAAACAAAAGGAAAGGGGGAAACAGTTGTTCAAGAAGTAAGAGGCCGGTCACTAGTGAATTCCAGGTTCTTTCAGTTCCTCCTGTAATAAGCAAATATTCTGCAGACTCAGCTGCGAGGCGCCTGATCGCAGTGTCCGGAGACGCGCTGAACCTACTGTAGCAAGAGCTTGGTGCCAGCCCCGGAACAAAAGAATATCCTTTTTGCACGTTGAAAACAAATGTAACAGATCAATAGGCTCTTACAACTGATTTGTTGCCCCAGTGGTACTTTCTGGGAGCATTCAGCTTTCCTAATGAGGGTCACAGCTTTGACGGGAAGCAACAAGCAGGGTCAGGCAGCCAGCTGGTCTGGCACTTGACACTCACCGCACAGTGAAGGTGTGCGATTGTGGGCACAACCCTTGGGCAGAGACGAAGGCTTAAGACTGAGTCGTGGCAGCCTTTGCATTTTAGGGAAGGGAAGGAAAGCTTGGACAACAAGGAAGAACTAAGCTGTGCTGTTAGCACGGGAAAGATGAGAGTAATCTGCCTCGGGCCTTGGCAGAACTGATCTCACCCGCGCGAGGTGAGGGAAGTCAGACCGGAGTGGAGCTTTTCACCGCTGCTCTGCCCGCCCGTGACCGAGGTTACTGCCTGCTCTTGGGCGGGTGCACCCTAACATCTTGCTAGACCACCTAGTCAAGGTGTTTAACCCATCCCGCTCCTGTTGACAGGTTCGTGAGGGTCCCATGACAGCAACCAAACCTGCCCTATCTGAGGAGAGGGGAGCAAGCAGACGGGGCACAGACACTTTCAGGTGGAAAACAAGTTTTGATCATGCTCTAAAGTGTCTTTCACTACCATGCTTTGTGAGCATGCTCTCACCGTGAGGACGGACATCGCCACCTTGCATGGTTGGTTGTCATAGTTTTTTTCAAACAATTAGACTTTCAATGGTCATTTCGGTATTGCTCATTACCAGCAGAGAAGAAGAGGTAAAGTTCATTTCACAGCTCTCAGTTCCTCTCCTCTATGGACAAATACATCCAGTGTCAACTTTTTAATTCAGAAGTAGGGCTTTCAGGAACTTTAATGGTTCTAAGGGTTGATGAAGCAATTTCTATTGAAGTTTTCAATTTCTGTTTAAGTCCTCCTGCCCCAAAAGGACTCATGAGCTTTTTGGGAAAAAAAGTTACACTTTGCATTTACAACCTGACCTCAAATTTTGAGGTTATTTCATTGCTTCTGAGCACCGCTCCTCCCTTCTCCCTTCCTTTCCATTTTAAATATGCCAGATGACTTTGTTTTAAAATATCCCTTTCTGTACAGTCATCTGTAAAGTATATATGCACCAAATAAAAGAGCTGCTTGGGAATTAGGACATATTTTCAAGAATAGTAAGTGAAGTGGAGAGCCAGAATTTCTGAGGGCTCAGTCCTGTAAAAAAGGCTTAATTTTCGTTATCAGATGCTTATCTGCCCTTTCAAAACATGACTTCTCTTTTATAGGGTCAATTTCAGCACCCAAAATTGTATCATCAAAAGCGCTGTTCATATCTGAAAATTTAGGATTGAGAACTCACTAAAATTAATTTGAACACAACAGGGAAGTGCTTGGGGCCTTATGGCTCTCCCCTGGCAATGTACCATCTGAGGTGACCATATGTCATTGTCTGGCACCTTGTTAGCAGAATGGAGTTACTCTGTGTTTGGGTAAAAAAACCTGCACAGTTTCTGGGTCCTGGGTCATCCCTGAGATTTCTTGTGTCGTGTGACTAATTTATTCACTAACTTTCTGAATAGTCAGTCAGTCACTGCGAAATGCTGATGCAATTTTTGTAATGAGCTGAGGCAATAGAAACATAGACTCATAGAATCGTTTAGGTTGGAAAAGACCTTTAAGATCACCGAGAACAATCGTTAACCTAGTGCTGCCAAGTCTACCACTAAACCATGTCCCTAAGCACCACATTGACATGTCTTTTAAAGACCTCCAGGGATGGTGACTCAACCACTTCCCTGGGCAGCCTGTTCCAATGCTTGATAACCCTTTCAGTGAAGAAATTTTTCCTAATATCAATCTAAACCTCCCCTGGTGCAACCTGAGGCCATTTCCTCTTGTCCTATCACTTGTTACCTGGGAGAAAAGACAGACACCCACCTCGCTACAACCTCCTTTCGGGTAGTTGCAGAGAGCGATAAGGTCTCCCCTGAGCATCCTTTTCTCCAGGCTAAACAACCCCAGTTCCCTCAGCCGCTCCTCATAGGACTTGTTCTCTAGACCCTTCACCAGCTTCGTTGCCCGTCTTTGGACACGCTCCAGCACCTCAATGTCTTTTTTGTAGTATATATATATATATTTTCAAGCAACTATTTCAAATATGATATCCCACACCTTCATTTTGTATGTGCAAAAATGACTTCACAGAATAGAGTTCAAACATTAGCATTCATGCTAATTCTTGACCTAGTAGTAGGACTCAGGATGGGTGGCAGCTCACAACAGACAGAGCAACGCAACGCTGGCGTACCTCAATACGTGAAAGGCAGAGACTGAACATCTAGGACGTGCCAAAAGCAACAGTGTTGGATCTAGTGCTGGCATCCTTCTTCTTTCTGAGCCAGTTTTGCAGCAAGCTCCACCATGCTGTCAGGAAGCACTGTACTGCTGGAAGCTGCTCTGCTTTGCTGATGAGATTTAAAACTAAGCTCCTGGTCTTTTGGGAGTCGTTAAAGATCCTGAGATAAAAGTGAATCTGATTAGCCAATCTTAAGAAACTCATATGAAGGGGGACTGTAGAAGGAGAAATAGCTGTTTATGAGCACAGCAATGCAGACTTTCATTAAGTTCTTGCCTGTATTCTGCATCTGACCAATATAGAAGAATACAACTGTATTCTTCTGAAGAGACACCAAAGGATTCCCAACCTCTCATTTCATAACATCTTCAAAAATGTTAATTATCAGCTTCACAGCACTATCCAGCCTATTTGCCTTTTCTCCACTGCTCAGCTTCTTGATTCAGGCCCCCTTAGCCTCACTCCAGTCGGCTCTGCACACAGCTGGCACAGCTGAGCTGTGCCTGTCCTCACCCCTTTTATTCAAGCCACAATGTCTCCCTTGCTGCCTGTCCTCCACCAAGAACTTTCTACAGTGACATCCACAGACCATGAAACAGTTTCCCAATTTTGGTCTACTATGCAATTATACTATCTGTTTACATTTTTGAATAAGACAGGTAACTTTTAGCAATCCCAGGAAAAAAAAAAATTACTTTTTTTTTAAACAGGCACCAACCAAGTGTAGGCTAAAAACCTGACGGATTTTTTTCCTCTTATCTCCTTCCTTCTCTGTTCATTGCACTGCCTGTAAATCCCTCTTCCCTCAAAATTCTTCCTTCATGAACTAATTTGATGGTCTTATTTTTAAGCATTGTAACAATTGTCCTTATTAGTAATCAAACAACAGTATTTTTCTCTAAGTGCCTAGGTTTCTTAACTTGTACATGAATAAGTACAGTAATTCCCAGGCATACAGCCACCGCAAGGTAGAACTTCCAATAAATTGCATCACTCTGCAAATCACTGCCTGCTACACTACTCTGTAATTGCTTCTGCTCCTTGAAATAATCCCCTCTGAAATGGAGTTTTGGATTTTGGCGGGTGATAATCCCAAGGGGTACCACAGTGATAGCCAACTACCCATAACCAATAAACATAAGCTTGCCAAAGCATCCTCTTCCTTGTTTTAGTTCTCTGATTTTCATATCCTTGAGGGCTGGCCCAGGAACTCTGGCCAGTAGTAGACAGCCATATGATGGCACAGATTTAGAGGATGAAGAGTATAAATGGAAATACAGAACAGTTGAAAAATTACATTTTAATTCAATTTTCTGAAAACCAGTCCCACACTTAAATGCACTTTGGATGAAGACCATAAAAGTTGTACAGCTTCTCTGGCTGGTTTTCTAAACTCATATGTGTGCTATCTCACTTTAATCTTAACTGCTTCTTAAGGTGATAACATTGAACAATGTGGGCCTAGAATATATAGGACAAATGAGAAGCAGGAAACATTTTTCTTTCCAGCAGGTCTACAGAGGTGTAACAAAAAGAAACACTCTTGAACACTAGACTAGCACTGAACATAAATGATAACATTGTATGGGGCTGAGTTTTCGGTGATTTGTTCCTTTCTATCAAATGTTCTGCAGCTAATTGGCTTTGGAAAAGAATCCGTGCAAAGCTGGTATGGCCCAGTCTGCTTTAATTGGGGTGGCGCCCACCAATAGTTTCTCAGGATCAGGGCAAAGGCATCCTCCCTCCAAGTAAGGCTGTTATTTACTTGTGTTGCTTCAAAATTCTTTCGTCATGATAGACTGGATCAACCCAATCTAAATGTTTTGATCTGTTACATATGTGGAAAATGAGATACTGGCACACACACAAAAAGCAGCTGCTTTCTAAGTGCAGTGTCTTAATGACCTCTATACAGAGCACAGGGCAAGTGAATTAGTGCTCTACCAATGGAGACTGCTTTACCTTCCAGTCTCCATGTAACATGGGAAAGGAAACTCAATGCCTGCTTTAAATGATGGAATTAAGCTAGATGTAACTTGCAAATTGATTAATTTTCTCGGCAGACTGAGATTGATCTGAATTTTCTCTTTTGGGCTGTAAGTATTCTATGCTTGTCCTGAAACAAGTTAGCTAAAATAAATTAGTCAGTGTGGGATAAATTTAAAGGGACACTGACAGATCTAATTTAGCCCCAAATTAAGGATAAAAGTGAGAACAATACAAAATAAATATTAAAAAGTCAGCCTGAAAAAAAGAAACGCTTCTGTGAGACTTCTTATAAGGAAATAATTTCCATTTAAATAATATTTGCAACCTGCAATCCAGTTCTGTGGTGAAGGTGAAATTTACTTTCAGCTAGGTGACACCAGCAAGTCCACTGTAGCTCTTCAGCTGCAACCACTAACAGCAAACAGACCGCAACGAACAAATGCAATATTTCTAACCAATGATCCAAGGTCAGTTGTTGACAGTTTAAATACATTGCTATCTTGCTAGCGTAATATTTTAGGGAACATCCATAAAAATTTTAAATATTTTAAAAGGCTCTTATGATAATAGACAGTATGATCACTGCTGGTATGATTGCTTTGATCCAGAGGGCCACATTGCCAGAGGTCCTCCTGTACTCGTGTGCCAACTCATGCACTTGGAAATCCACGTTCCCAACCACCAACTTCACCCACTTGCATGAATTCTGCAAAGAAGCAGTTCTGTGGGCCCGAAGACCTGACCCAGCATGACTGGACTAAAACAGGAGACAAGAGTTCATTCACATTCATTTAACAAGTAGTTTAACCTAACTGGTTTTGTGCCAATTTGAAACAGTTCCCCAATCTTTTTGCTGTTTCAACTTCAGTATCTGAGCCGCATATATGTTTAAAAAAACATTTTCAGATGAATTCTGTTCAACTGCACTTTCCCACCTTGTTTTTCATTCCTTCTTTGGTCACAAACCAATTTAAAGCTCACAGCTGCACAGGGAGCGTTGAATGCAGTGTGACTGGTTGCAGCACCTCCTGTGACAGGGGCTCAGGAAAACATGCACGCCCTGCTTGCTGTTGTATGAAATAAGACCCATGGCATCCATACCATAAATGATTAGCCACCCCTCATTAGATCTCAAGTTGCTAACCGAGCTCAGAACTTTCACATCCTATTTTACTTACAAGACACTTTAAAGTAATAAATAAAACTTGATGTGCTGAATAAAAAAAAAGACAAAGCAATCACAACAGCTATTGAAGTTCCTTGTGGGGGAAGCAACACAGCACACAACATTATCCATGGCTGCAATAAATCAGCATTGAAAAGAGTTTAATAAGGCCATTGAGTAAAAGGTAGAAAAAGGAAGTGTAAGGGTAGTTCTTATAGCAAGAAGTAAATTGATTATATCACCCTGATGGTGATAAATATGGTGATATCAGCTGTCTTGCTGCTCGACTGGGTGAAATAGCACATATTTCACCAGCCGATGGGATTAAAACCTAGAGGTGACAAATTGAATTGGCATTAAGAATAATGTTGGCCTTTGTAATTTTTTTTTTGCTCAAGAAACTTACTATATTGAATGGGACAAAACTTACACTTAAAGGAAAGCTTTATTTGTCACACATATGATCTTAACTCAATAAACCAAACAAGGCTTTTCTCTCTCCCTAAATCAGTATAATAATGGTAGTTTTGTTTAAGCTGCTTGTTTGTACAAAAGCTTGTAGATATATAGACCTTAGGGTAATCCTATTGCTGAAAGTAAGACCTAAATGAAAACAAATCCTACCAGCAGATCTCTATTTTGAAGACAGCTCTATTCAAATCGGCTATGCTGATTATACTCTGAGATAACGCGGCACACCATTTAAGGCTGATCACTTCAGCAAACATGAGCTTTGCGCTGCAATTTTCTAGTCTTTCATTTTCCAGGACAGCAAAGACCCCCACAACGACTTCATTAGGGAGTTACACAACTTCAGGCCAACAGATTCTTCAGGGAGAAAGAAACAGATGCAAAAGCTCAATTTAAAAGCTCTGCGTTAGATTCTCCAGCGATGCTGGATTTTAGTGCTCCTGCATGTTGCAGAGCAGGTTCCATTTTTTCTCCTTCGTGCACACACTAATCAGAGCACAGAACGATGGCAGCTCGACTTTTTCTGGTCCAAATAACATCCACACAAAACTAATGAAAATGATGTGCAGAAAACTGACCATGGTTTTACTCTTCTCAAATGAAATATTATTCTAAGGAATAAATAATATCTATCAGGGATATAGTGGAGAGTGAGAAAAGGGGAAACTCAAAAGAGAAACATCTCTTAAAAGCCAACAGACTTTTTTTTCAGTGGGAAACAAAACCCCTATACTAGCAAAAAGTTGGCAAATGCTTGTCTTCTGCAGCTACAGTGGTAGGGTCAATCACTTTATGTCCACCAGTTACTTGCATGTAGATTTAATCTTTAGAAGAAACTTCTTCATTTTTGCTGTGAAAACATTTGCAGAAGAGAACTGAATGTAATGTGGTCAACTTCCATTTTCCCCCTTCCTCTACCTTTTCTACTGAAGTGGATAGAAACAGTCCCCACTGAAGAAGCAAAAGGCTTGGCCCCCAAGGGTTGATTGAGCAAAGACAACAGAGCCCACACCATCAACGATGGCCTAGGCGCTCCTTGCAACCCTACAGTTCCCTGTGACCTGCTCAGATGAGTCTGGAGTCCTTTCTTAAATGCATGCGCATGGATTTGTTTGTGGTTTGTGCACAAGAAATATTGCCTGGGGTGGTATTAAGTTCTGAAAAGAATTTTCAGTGGCAATTTTCATTTGCTGGAAAGAAAAACTCCATGCTCTTGATAACCCCTGCTCCCCCCACAAAGAGACTCCATGATAAACCCTCTGGTATGGCCCACAGAGAGGTGGGAAAACTGCTGTCAAGCTGCCTGGCCCTTCCCCCTCTCCCTCAACCCCTTCCATGCTGCACACACACCAGGAGGAATGACTGGGCTTGCACTCCCCGCTCACTGCAAACCCCATTTGCTGCAGCAAGAGCACAGGTTTTAACAAGTCTGCTGACTTCAATAGCAGCATTTACTAACACAACAAATGTCCACCAAGTCAGGAGCTCTTTAGAGTAAGGATTACAGATCTCTGAGGAAAAATAAAGTCTAAACAAGGCAGATGATGGGCTGACTCTGAAAGGACAGATGATTTGGGTCAGATGTGCACTAAAAGCTTCAAAAGTCATACTGCTTTTTCTCTTAAATCCTTTGTTTATATGCTCAACCCTGCCTTTCCCCTCTGCTTTCTACCTAAGACCTTACTTCTTCCTCTGTACCTGAGGCCTCTTATCCCTCTCTGTTTTCCTTCCTTGTCTGGTTTCCACTCCCTGTTACCATAAAGCAGTTTGTTTCGCACTCTTTTTGACTCTTTTGTTTACCCTAAATCTTTTTAAAGATTATTTCCTCCCCCTACTCCCCCCAATAAATCCATTAGGCGAAGTGATTAATTCATTGTGCTCCAGCAACGTGCCACAGCCACATTTTGAAAAGGGTGACATGTCATTGCACATGGGGGATATGAAGGCGCTGAAAGAAGTGACTTTGCCTTCATTGAACAGGGAGCCTGTGGCAGAGCTTCAATTCAGCTCTGTATCTCCAAGTCTTGAAGACAACATCTAACTCACTGCATCGCTCACCCTCACTGATGTCTTAGTTCACTTGGTACCTCTTGTTGGTCAGTGACTGAATTTAAAACTGACACTTGGGCTAAAGGGCTCTCATTGGATTATCTCATGAGCTAAGCATGGGACATTAGAAAACGTGCACTGATTAGAAAGACAGTTATTGCCGTATAGAATCAGAGTTATGACTCTTCTAACTCAGTATCCAAGACTGAACATGTCAAAGTAAAGTTCAAGGGTACCATGTGACAATCTACCTCCTCCTTTCCCCCAGGAAGTCTCACCCCAATTCTAAATATTAGACATTATCTTAAACCTTTCAAGAATGAGGTTTTATCTCCTTCCCAGTGCTCTCTTTGTTTGTATTAGCTACAATAATGCTAGATATTTTTGTTATCTACATAAATGTCTAATCCCTCATTCAGTTTTGTAAATTCTTGGCTTCAGTGAATTCCAGTGGCAATGAACCCCTCAGACTGATCACACACTGTGTGAAAAGGCAGGTCTGATTTTGGGAACTAAGCCAAAGCTTGTTGGTACGGAAAGATATTTTTAATTGGCGAATGAGCATTTTTTTAAGAAACATACATACAAACATACATATGTACATGTTTTAAAAAAACTGTACATATCTTAGTTCTCTGCTAGGCTGATGATGTGACAATTTCTTAAGTTTTCTCAACTCCTTGGTCCAGTTAAGTTGGGAGAAATGAGGAGGCCGGCAATTCTGGTAAGAGCAATGCCACTGGAAGAGTGGTACATATATCTTTTTCTTCTTGACTTGTTCATACACATCATTTGCCTGTTTCTTGACAAATGAATTTTCTGGACAGCATTGCTCTGTTGGCACATCAAGGCTCATGAACACAGTACACCAGGGGAAATAAGAAATGGATTTTATTAAGTTTATTAGCAGCTAAAAACATGATACTTCAAGGCTGGAAGTAAAGTAATCCACCTACACAATTTGAGTGGAATGAAGATTTGGCTTCAACTACAGCTCATATGTAAAATATAAATCCAGTTTCTCCATTGGAAATCCTTTGGGGTCTGGTTTTACACTACCTTGATCAAACCAAGAATTAAAGTTCAAGCTGGCTTCCACTCCCACATGGCAATATGACCTACATGTTTGTATTAGTGGTGCTACTCCTTCCACACCTCTCTTCATATCAGTATTTCCCCCAGCTTCTCTTTTTTTGCTTCCTTTCCTTTCTTTCAAAGTTAAAATGAGTTTTAACACTATATAGACAATATATTGTGAAGACAATGGAAAAAGTAAGTAAAAAACTTATTACAGAAGGAGCCATTTCTAAATGAGGTCCCACCTCTCCGCCACTAAGTATCACATATGGAAAAGAGAGTTGCTACTGGATACAAATGAAGCAAGAAAAGACTGATCATTTTTGCAAGAAAATTCTGAAGCTCAATATAGTTGCTATCAACCTAAACAACAGAGAAAATCACGGAGCTTCATGGTCAAGGCCATATTAGAGAAACTGGACTTGTGAGAATCAGGACTTCTGGGTTCAGTACTGTCCAGATACCCAGTGTGCCTCTTGGGGTTTCCTCTGTGCCAGAACTTTTCCATCTGGAAAATGAAGGTAATGCTCACCTCCCACAAACAGATGCTGCAAGGCTTAGTTCATATCTACAGTGCTCTGAAGCTCTTGGATTACGAGAGGTATCTATATCTGAAATACTGTTCTTACACACCTACTACCTGCAATAAACTGTAGTGACACATACTGACTTTTACATTACTAGAAGAAGACAGACCTGATTTCTTCCCAGATCTCACTCTTTGTACCCAGGGAAGCAGCTGAAAAACAGAAAGCAATGTTGCTGCTGTTCTTACTGCAAGGTTTTCTCACCATGACTATTGCTGTGATGACTTGCCAGCTGACTCAGACTCTTCGCTGTCCCTCAACCAGAGAGGTCCTGTTAATAGTCAGGCTAGGCAGGCTGAGGTCTTTAACAGATCAGGAACAACTCAGATCAGTTCTGTTCACTAATGTATCTTCAGGTCGCTGTTATTTCTGCAGAAACTCAAAGCTGCTGATTAGCATGGGACGGTATGGGCTCCAGTCCGAGGACATCCTTCATCAACTGAGGAAGCAATGGCTCTGATAATCTAGTTCACCTTCCCCTTATTCCAAGTTGTGGAGGTTTCAGTAAATACTGTTCCAAAAGCCACTGTTACGAGAACAAATGGGATCAAAATTGACGGATAAGTAGGAGACCACATCTGGATACCAAATGCGATAAAAGCAAGGAAGTAGCAGTTGCCTGGACTGGATGTTTTAGCAATGGAGTGCAGGGACACAATAACAAACTCCTATTAATCACTTGCCCGTGTACAAGAGGGAGTTAAATCAGCTAATCACGTATGCCATCACAGGCTGGGTACTACAGTGCAGCTCAGAGAGTCAAACAGGTAGTGATCACTCCTTATCTGTAAAAGCAGCCATGTTTTAATATATGGTGCTTCACCCCACCCTTTTCAGAAAAGATTGATAAGCAAAATGATGAAGCTTTAATGAGCTTAATTGCAAATGCCTTATGTTCTTGCATTGTTGCCAAACAGCTACTTCAACATCCAGCAGTTTACTTAATAACTCCCCCCTCCTCTTCCCTACCCCCTCCAAGCCCAGTAATGTAATTATTCTTGTGGCAACCCCCTATTTCACTTTTCTTTATTTATTTCCCCTCTCCCTCTCCCCGAATTACTGTAAATGGGTATCTTTGAAAGGAGGGTGGCAGGCAGCTTTTGGTACAGGGCTCACCAAGAAGCCCTCCATCAAAGGGGCCTTTGTGAGCATGCTCTGGACCGAGGCCAATCAGATCATCTTGCTGTCTGTCTCTGAAGAAAATTCGCCCCTGGTATGCAAGCCAAGCCAAGCGCCGTAGACAGGGTGACTGCACTCCTAGTCCAACCTGTCTTAGTTGAGTGAAAAAATGCTGAAGGGAAAATTACCTGTTTGGCTCCAGACTGAATTAACTTTTTAATATACAAGTATGTTTATTATTTTTCCTTAAAAGTGCCTGCCTATCTAATATATTCATTAATGTTATCTGGTCAGTTCACTTGAAATATTACGAAAAATGTGCAAATGCAATAAGGCTACAGTGCTTGGAGGCAAAGCAAGATGTATTTTCTAATTATATGACAGAAAATGACATTGTTATTAACAAATGACAGTACAGAGTAATCTCCTTATGTTAAGGCTAGTGCAAGCTAGGATGTCTTGCCCCTCATATCCAGTGTACCAGGAGAAGCGGTTGGCCTTGACACCAACTCTCTCCCCACTCACTGATCACCAGAAATCCTCAGCATCAAACCTAGCGTGACCCTCCCGGAGCCAGCTTTCAAACCCCGGCTTCCCCGGTTTCTGAACAGCACAGCCTCTCTTCCCCACAACATCCTCCCGCTTCATCCTGTGCCCTCCCAGCTGAGGGGCTCTTGTAGCCCGACTGTCCTCCACTCCATACTCAGAAATCTCACGTTTTCACCATCCTGGAGCTGCTTCCCAAGTCTCTTAAGAGATTTGCCTGTACTAGTTGGGATTGTAGAGGGAATGCGGAGAGCTTCGCCTGCACCTAGCTCTTTCTCCCCTTCCCTTGGTCTGGCTGTCTTCTCCTCTGCCTGCCTCCCCCAGCCCCTGCTACTATCTCGAATTCCTCCCTCTGCTACCACTTCCCCTCGCAGCTTCTTCCTGCTCCCTATGTGCTCTTGACTCTTTTGTTCCCCTTTTTAGAAACACCTTGTAAGTGCCAGACAGGAATTTCCCGACACTATGTCCTGCATTAAGCAAGCGATAATGGCAGAAACAATAGAGAATTATGTCAGTAGGGTGTCCTAACAAAAGAGCAGAATTTAAATGAGGAGGCAGCTTTGGTCTTTGGAATTTGTCCACTATAAATGACTCTTCTTCTTTTATTAGCATGTCTAGTTTAAGTGGAACACATTGTAATTTTAAATGGACAATAATAAAGAAGGATCACATGTTCTGCTCTTACATGTGCACTTAACGTTCCCTGAGGGTCCTCTCCCTCTGCCATCCCCTCTCTTTCCCCCACCGCTGCCCTCCATATTTCTCACTATGTTTAACTATCTTTCTTCGTCTTGTTTTTCGCTCTCAGAACCCAAAAGTTCTAATCCAGAGCTGTGTAAAGTAAAAATAAAATAGAGTACACAACTACAGCAAGCTACTTGTGCACCGCTCTTGCTCACAAAATGTTTGTTTTGCAAATACTATAGAAGAAAACTCAAATTATAGAATATATTTACAAAAACAGTTGAGCTTAAACTCGTCCTGGTTGCTCCTCTCTGAAAATGTAAACAACACTAGGATCCCTATGTTCCCTTCTTAGTCCTGGTTCAAATAGCAACCTGCCAGGCTGCCTTTCAAAGCTGGCCATCACCAAGCAGGAGCAAGGTTACTTAAAAGTAGTTCCTTAAGTAGCCATTCCTTCCTATCGCTACTCTAAGAGCTGTGCTGGTGTCAAGAGTCTCTGACTATACACCAGATTTTGCAAACTAATCCAAGTTAACCACTGACTTATTTTAAGTCTGGTTCCTTGACAATATAGCCTCACAGCCAGTTGAACTGGTGCAAAAGAAAGTCACACTATAGGTAGAAACCCGTGGCCAACACTTCCTTACAGCGCTACTGCCAGTGAAAGTTATGCTCATGAAACTAAAGACTAAGTTTCCCGAATAGCTGTGCATTAAAAAATGAGTTGCCAGCTTTGTAGTGAGCTTTTTCACTTATTTCTCTTCCCTGTATTTCTTCACAAGCTAATGTCATCTGAAAACCGGGGTTTCAGAGTAAGTGCTCAGAATAACAGCAACAAGAAAATACTGACAAATGAAATGGGGGCTGTGCAAGACAATCTCTCCAAGACTAATTGCAGGACTAGGTTCAGAAGCGTCCGTCTGTAGCCCAGACATTGGTTTTTAATTGTGATTCTGACTGATTCCTTGACCATCAACACAGCCCTTCCTTACCCTGTGCCTCAGTTTTGCCATTCGTCATCAAGCAAACCAAAGCGTTGTTAATAAGCCTGATCAAAGCACAGAAATTCTTCCGTGGAACGTGCAAGCCCATGCTAAGGGTTAGTGCTGTTATTGACACAGACTTGGTTTAAAAAGAAAATTCTACTGTGCTCTTGATTTTTATTCATTGGACTGTGGGTTACAGCCAGGGAGACCTATCATTTTTTTGCTGCACACACCACAAGCTCATTTTTACTTACTTTAACTGTGATCAGTTTTACCAGACCCTGACAAAGTTACACCAAACACAGTATCGTTTTTCTTCTAGCAGTGTGCAAAAAGAATAATTTTTGCATAGCTTTTTTTCCCCCTTGCAGTCTACAATAGTGCCAAGAAGTACTTCAGATCAGGTAAAAGCATAATTGAATAATTTTAGTAGCCTTAAATCAAGCCGGCCAGTATCAAAATGCTCTGATTTCTGAAGCACTCCTTGGAATTTTAAGGGGTCTTTCTGGAATCAATCATTCTGGCACATCACACAACCAGGAAAAAAACCTCTTTCTTCCATGCACTAATTTGTCATAGAAATCGGTTCTCTTGACATTGGCTCCTGTGCCAATAGATGACAGTCGAGAGAATACATGTAAAAACAGCCACAGACTAAGCAAGCTACAGATAGTAGATTACAGAGTGAAGAGCAGTCCAAAAATTCTATATTAAACCATAAAAAAATGAAACTTGGCTTCTCTTAGAGATAAAGATTTCTGCTCTATACGCTAGTTTTCCATTTCCCAAATGTGGTTTTTTAGAGGATGCACTACTTGTAAAAAGGAATATGATGAGTAATAGCTATTTCCCGTTAATTCTGCTTCCTGTAGGGATTTGCTCCTTGGTGTGATCTCACATGTTTGGCGCCAGGTGGGGGTCGTATGTCCCAACTGGAACCTGCTTAGTCTACAGCCCAGTGCGTGATGAGATGAAGAGAATGGAAAATGCCCTTCAGCTTCAACTTGCTTGACATTGCCTCTGCAAAAGGCTGATACAGAAATGAAGTTGACAATCTGAAGGCAGGATGTGTCTCCACCAACTGCGTATGTGCTAGACTACCACAAGACATGGCAACTACTGACCTGAACACTGCTTTAGATTTGTCCTTTTTAATATTGCTTCGTGGTCTGGCATGAAACAGCAGTGATAACCCATTGGTTTTTTACAGTCAGTGGGGAAAGTACCCTCCTGCATGCTGCCCTCTCTGATTTACAGTCCTCGTAATGCTCAGCCATCAGTTAAGTCCTGTAGAAGGAGCAGCACCCATTTCAGGACCTCCAAGCCCTACACCCTGCACACAGGTCCCCACGCTGTAGCTCCTCCTTGTTTGACTTTGACATCCAAGAGCTCTAAGGCCCTTAAAACAGAGCCCATGGATACCATAAATACAAAAAGGAAAGAGCGTTGGGGCTACAAGGAAACACCCATGGGAAATGTAGTGATGCAGCGTAACCCAAACTGTGATACACGCCTCATTAAAGCAGGTGAGCCTCCTCAAAGCCGTCACACAGGTTGGCCCAGAACCAGGGCCTTCACCGCAACAGCACTTTGTGCCATTGGAACAGCTGCAGAAGTAGCTAGACTTTTTTAAATTTTTTTTTAAAAAGGTTGTGGATATCCGTTTGGGGATGTATGTTTTACTTGTGTCCTGGAATAGGAACATGAAACAACTAAGTCTCACAAAACTTCTGTAAGACAAATTCCCTTAACACCCCCAATCTTAGAGGCAGAGACGAATGAAGTCAATATCAAACCCAGGATGTGCACAAGGAGCTCCTACCCCTGTGTTCAAACCACAGGATAATTCCTCTCCTTTCAGGCCCTGATCCAGAGCAAATCAGTTGGAGTCCTTCTATTGAGTTCTCAATCAGCAGTGTAATCACTTTAGCATGTGTCAGGATTAAAACCAGCCCTCCAAATAAGACCATGTCTACACTGCAAATGCCTTACTGATAAAGGAATACCAGCACAGTAAACAGACAAAGCATTCCTGGGGCGGTGTAAACTTACACTGGCAAATCTGCTCTTTGTAGTGGTATAGTAAAATCATCCCCGCAAGCAAAACAAGCACCATTTTGAGGTATAATTGCATCTACATGTGTAGTGTTTGCTCACTGAGAGGTGTCAGTCTGACCAGAACAGCTGTGCTGATAGAAATCTGCAGCACAGACCTGGCCTTACTTTTTTTAAAAAAAGTTTTAAGTAATTAATAACAATCAACGTTGACTCTCTGGTCAAAGTGGTGTCAGTTTGTCTCTTTAGAGGTTTACACAAATTGGCTGATTTAAGAAAGAGAAAAGAAAGGAATTTAACATGGTTACATGGGCTTGCCTTGGCTGGTATTTAGAAGAGCGTACAGCTATGGAAATCAGATACACTGTGTGGAAACACCATTTCTGGACACAAAGCCAGGCTTTGTGAGTTTACAGCTAGATTTTTCCAAGACCCTATTCAGCAAAGTCCTGTAGTCATACCCTGCTAGTTCCACAGATGGAGGAAAATGGTGACGTGGAGGAGATCTCCCACGTGGCCAGCCTCCCTCCAAGGCCATAATGACACACCGCCCCTTGCTGCAGATACAGATATCTCTGTATCACCTTGTGCTTTGAGAAGTGAGAGCTGGAGATTAAAAACAAAGCAAGAAGAATACAAGGAATGTATGAGGAATACAAATGTAACCAGCCAAAAAGGAGGCAAAAATCTGGCTGGGAAAATTCTTTCGAGGGAAAATGCTTTTCCTGGGATGCCTTTGAAAAACAAGAAAAATTGTAGCTTAGCCTAGAAAAGTTCCTTTCCGCCCTTGGATCACACTGTTTGCTCCTATTGCCATGTTTGGTACAATGTCTGTTTTGACAATTTGTTAAGATCCATTTAAATGGAACCAGATTTGACTTGATGATGTGAGATCTGATAAAATTACATGAGGAAATCCTAATTTAACAACCCATCCCTTGAACCATGTTTCCTTACCCCCAGCGGAATCTAATTCTGATAACCTAATACGAACTCCCTCTTCTCTTTGCTCTTTTGCATATGCCTAATGCAATCACTGCTCTGTCTGCTGAGTCTCATCTTCACCCCTGACTAGTCTGCTTCTCTCCACTCCCTCCTGCACTCATTCAAAGCAGGGTGTCTGATTTACTCAGCTCGTGCTGTTGGCCTCCTTTTTGCTGGATTCTCAGCAGTCAAAAGACTCGTTTCCCTGTGATATCTTTGCAGTCGCCATCTCTAATCCTTCATTTCTATTAGGTCCCCCTCCTCTATGGGGGTAACCTTGCCGAGTCTCCTTTCTTTCATCAACTGAAAGACCAGTTTCATTTACCTTTTCATTACCCTCCACTGATTTACAGCTAAGCAACCTCCTCTGACATAGGAGCTGGAGAAGACATCCCAGTGATGCTACCACTGCCCCTTCTGACTCCAAAGCTTCTAATTCTCACCTAAGCACAGACATTTCTCTTTCTTTCCATACTGATACCCAGACTATCATTCTATGCTAGCCAGTACTGCATAAATCATCTTTTCTTCCCTTGTCCCCACAAGGAAGAATTAGTTAAATAAACAAACAGAACTGCAGCCTCAGCAATCTCTTGTTTACTACAGACTTTGTCTCCTTAGCTTCCAGTTTTTCCAAACTGTCCAAAATGAATCAGGTACAGACTACTTCTCTATTCCCATACTCTAATCAGAAGGCTGTGCTTACTTGCTAAACAGCGCTTCAAATTTTCTTCTTTAAAACACCACACCACTCCTGTGTGAACCAAACAGCCACCATTCCCTGGCAGAGACACTGCTCTAACACCTACCCTGGAGGAAGATGAAAAATGAGACAACTGTTTCCTAGCTGTGCATACTTGAGAAAGAAATATGTATTTTCTTCCCTCCCTTTTGCCTTGCTGAGCATGTTGCAGTTGTGATGACACGTCGGAGGTGATTAGGCACTCAGTTTGGACGACACACATAACTTATCCATGCCGCCAATAAAACCTCCACACAACACCTCCCCATCCATCTCTATAGATCCTCTTGATTTCTACCCCAGCCTTCAACACCCAGGAAAGTTATTTATGCTTAAGTGAATTAGCTTGCTAAGAATAAGCGGAGTGCAGTGAGCCAGCAGTTTTCTTTCACAAATGAGAAAATAAGTAAAGGGTTCTCATAGCTCAGTGTTGCTGCAAACAAATTGGCACGGCTAATTTTGGCCTGACAAGTGCACTAAGGATTCTCTACATTTCCCATACAGGTCCAGCTTATCAGTTCACACTTGTTAGTGCAAAAATCTCTTTTCCTATCTTTGTTTCTGCCACTTCTCTTATCCTGTCACTCTCCTGGAGTAAGTGTACTGGCTGGGCACTTCAGTAGCCATTTTTGCAAACACTCTTATTCCATTACAGGAAGATACTCACACGTACACACAAATGACAGTAGACTTCAGTGTAGTGCTTATCACAGAGAAAGGACAAGACAGCCTAGTGTACCTACTGTATTACATGCTGCCTTACACAAAGATGATCTCTTTTTCAGCAGCCTCCCTTCTGGAAGAGACAGGCAACATTTCAATTGAATCCTTTAAGAAAAAAATTTCTTCACGCAAAGGACAGAGAGAGGGAGGAAAAACAGTTATGCGTGATGATTCATCACTGCAAAGGTAGCATTTGTAATTTCCTCTCACTTCTGAGCCCATGGGTCATGGACTTGACTGGGGCTGGAGTGTCCTGAGTTTCAAGTTTTGGGTTGTTAAACTGCCTCACTGTGGGAGGAGCACACCAACCTGCTGACAAAGTACTTTCCTTTCCAAAGCATGGAAAAAGAAACTAGAGAAACAAAACCTGGCCAGTGATTTTGAAGGGAGACACCCTAATTTCAGGAGATTGGGATTTGCAGGTGGGAGGTGATGTACAGAGTTTTACAATTCCTGGGAAATTGGATATGTACTGAATCAGACAGGAATGGGTCAAAGGGACTCTGCTGGACATAGGCTGAATTTGGTGCTGATCCAGCTATTGCAAAGCACTGCTTGAAGCCTGAAGGGAAGTCAAGAAGAACTGGGAGTAGGCTGGAGATGGAGAGCCCTGCTGGGAAGAACGCTCTTCTAGGTACACAGGGACCTTAGGACCATAGGGAGCACATATGGTGAGGGATCTCCATGGGATGTGGAAGCTTGTTTTATGGTCCACTGGACCTCCTGAGAGGTGGAAGAGATTGTCTAAACCTCCTTAAGTGAAGGAAAACCACAGAGGCAGCATGTGTGACATTTTTCCTTCAAATCCAAAGCATTCTATGGCACATTTCTCTACTGAGTGAGTCAGAGGTGCTAACCACAGATACCTGAGGAAAGCAGAGGTCAAGCACTGGGCAAGGTGGTTTTCTGAAACTGGTTTTAGCGTGTACTTGATCCAAAGCAATAATTTGAAGTCACGTAGCATAATTTTGCTTTTTAAGTAAATGAAGATTTCTTTGTATGAATCTTTCCCCTGCAACCTGTTCGCTCTCTGTTACTGAGCTTACACAGGGGCAGATCTACCAGGCGGCCAAGGGGCCACAGCCCTCTGCTAGCCCTGCCTGTGAAGGGGACACTCCACATCACACGCGGGAGCAGCTCTGCCATGCAGAGTCCTCTCCACTGCATTGCAGCTGCTCCCCCACCAGTTCACTTGCTATTTTCACATTGCACACTGGGCAAGTCAAGACAGTCTATTTGCACCCCACAGCAGAGACACTTGTGATTCCTTGCAGTGGTTCCCTCCTCTCATACCTTCTGATAGAGAAAATCATTGCTAATCTTGCATGTGTAACACAGGAGCAACTTATGGAGATGACTGTTTTCCCATCAATACTCCTTTCCTTCTTTTCATGCCCAGGGGAATGCCAGCAGTTGTCCTCTACTGTAGATGTTGAAGTTTGATAAAGAAAAAAGTATGCAATAAGTTTTAGTTGGCATGCAGGCTGATTCTGTATCTATATAAACACCCTATCAGTGCACTATGTGGATAGTTTTAGCATCTTTGATGCAGTCAATTTTGCGGGGAGAAAGAAACAATGACAGAAGAGAAGGCAAGGTTCACTCCATGTAACACAGAAGAATTCAGTCTACAAGTCCAAGGAGGAGGAGGAGGAAGAATTATTAGCCTGCTTCAAAAGCCTCTGAGATGTTCAGAGGATGTGAAATTTCTCTGATAAGTTGGGGATTCCAGTTCAGAGTATTTCACACTTTGCAATTCCCTGGCAGGCCAGCCCATTTGCACAGACCCTGGCTGCTGGGATTCCAGATCTCACATTAGACCATTTGGAATTTATTTAACACGTGTCACACATAACGCAAGACTTGCTTCAGAGGAATAGGCAAATCACTTGTAAGTGTGCATTTACAAGATCAGAAGTCATGGAAACCACGCTCACTGCTTGTCAACTTATTCAGGGGAAATTGTGTAATCAACTTAACATAGCAGTTATCCTTTACCTAGAAGGTCAAGCTCATAGTTCCTGTATGTCACCACACTTGGCTATTAATCACTCAGGAGGAAATTCGTCATTTTTATTTAAATTAAACTGTACAAAGTGGGGTTAAGTCTGAATTCAGATATCCTCTCTCTCTTCCAGAGAAGCTGCAAGAGCCAGACTTTCTGTAGTTTAATCCCCACCTTTTGGGGGAAAAAGAAAAAAAAAAGAAAAAGAAAAAGAAAGAAACTTGAGTGAAGGTTGCTAAACTACTTATCTCCTCATCACAAGCTGCTAAGGAGACAGGTAGCTAAGCCATTCAACACCCTTTCTTTCATCTGTTCCTATGTTTTTCTCAAACAGTTTGGATCCCACACCAAATTTCTGCCACTGGCTTTTTCTCCTTCTACCTTCTCTATTTCATCTCCTATGTGATTCATGGCAACTCATGAAATGAAGCAAAGGGACAAAGTGATTGAGGGTCACTTTATGATTAGACATGATGTTCGCTCTTGTCCAAAGCCAGGAGATGGCACTTATGGAAGACAATGTGAAAACACCATCATCCCAGTGTGGTGCCTGGAAACACACTGAATCCTTCACACTCTGAGAACTGTTCATCCTAAAGGCCCCTCTGGACAGTGCTTCAGCTCATCAAAAGAAAACTACTTAAATTCTGGAAAGATAAGATCACATTTTCCCCTGCCTGTCCTTCCAAAATCTCATATCACATTATTGTAATATTTTTTAATAAGTATGCCAGAAAACTGACAATAGCTCAGTTCCCCCCTCCTCACCACTGGTCTCCTCAGGCAGTCTTTCTCTACCTGGACTTTCCCTGCCGTGAATGAAGCTATGCCATTTTTGTTTTGAGACTGTTTCAGAATCTGCCACTTTGGGATGTCTCTCCTGTGCGTTAAGTTGCATCTGGTTATGCTCCAGAAATGCATTCTGCCAGGTCAAGAGTTTTTCTTCCCTGGGAATTAATTATGAAAAGTCTTTATCTCCAACATGTACGGCTACTTCTTATTTGCTGCCTACATGCTTTTCACTTTCCTGTTTTTAAATGCGTTGGAAACGGTAACAAAAGAGATAATCCGCCTTTGTGGGTATTCCCATAATTAGCAACATGCACATCTGGATAGAGTTTCAATAGGCCACTGTTATTCAAACAATTTGTAATCACACAGACTGTGTAGTGAACCAGCAGACCGGAGCATATAGCTTTTCATTATTATGTGCTATACAGTACCCATAATATACAAATAAACTCAAAACCTGCAGCAGCAACAATGACACATTCTGTGTGGCCTTATTCACCAAATAGCTCTCTAAGAAGTCTTTATGGAAAGATGCAACACATCCACTAATTATTTGGGGTTGTAAGTGGGTAGGAAGTGTAGGAAAATCTTGCTGCATCTGTTCAACATTCTAAAAAGCCAAGTCCAGCAGCATTTATAGGATTTAAAAAATAAAGACTATAAAAACCTAGAGCTCAGAGCTTAGTTATGTGGGTGCACAGTACCACATAACATGTAACAGTAGCTGATTTTACAGGATATGTAACAATACATACCAGCATAGCCAAAGGCAGGATCAAGCCCTTAACATTTTATATTGTGATTCGTGCTCAAAGATTTGTTTCAGTCTGAATGCCATGACTCATATTCTCCATTCCCCCAGTGCTTTATTCCCTCCTTCCCCATGACCCAAGCTAACTTTTTACTAAAATGATCTGGATGCAGATTCGCTTTTTTAAGCCTAGTATTTATGGATTTCATCCTCCAGCCTGTACTCACAGGTTGGAGTCCCAAATGGCATGAATGGAGCTACTTCCACAAGGACCGTGAGACTGGCCTGTCTGGAAATGTTTACTGCAGAAAGAAAACAGGTTTATTCCTGCTCCTTGGCTGAAGTGTTTTCCTTTTAATGACACACTGCCCAGATCTCCTCAGCACAGGACTAACTAGGAAACCCCTCCCCAGCTTGTTTGGCCCCTACAGAGCTTTTCAAGCATCATATCGGAGCCCACACTGTATTGCTGGACAGTGCTGAACCATTTCTACGTGGTATTGCAGAAGTTTCAAAAGGTATCTCTACTAGCTGTTGACTACAAGACTTTATGTTAAAGATTTAGTGTCGGAAGAATGTACGATTCACTTAATCAACACTGGTTTACGAAGAAACAGCACCGGGCTGTAAAAAATTCAAGTCCGAAATTTCTCCGAGTCAAGGATTATTAAAGGAGAGTATGTATCAGTGAAATGCTTTATACAGAGAAGGCAATTGCCAAGTGGGTAAATACGACTTAATGATGATAGCCTGGCACTGTAAGTCAGGAGTTCTCCCCGTGGCTCTTCTTGTTGATACTCTATCTGAATCAAGGAAGTATTTTAATCTTTATATCCTTTTGCTTGCCCATTTGCATAATACAGAATAATACAACAATAACTGCAGTGTTACCTTTCCCCCCCAAAACCTGCCAGTCTTACTTTGCATCTTCTGCAGCTTACCTGAACAACTCTGAGTTTGGATGAGCTTGAAAATGTTTATTTCTAGCAGGAGGACAGAGTTTGGGTCCCTACCTGTTGTGAAGACTCTTGGGGCTTTTGGTGACAAGACCAAAACAGAGACAGTATTGAGCTTTCCAGCATGGCCTGCTACTCTGGGACAAAGGATATTTCAGAGCATTCTAAGACCAATATTTTCCCCCCTCTCCCTTCTCCAAATTCTGTGAAATGCTTTTTGATTGATGTTATATATATCAAGGGTTGTTAAACTGAGTTGTATTAAATACTCACATTGATTTATCCTTTTTTAAAAAAACTTGTGTATTTACGTGCTCCTATTAAATAATAATTCTTCAACAACAAAAGCTGATATTCACCAAAACCTGACGTCTGCACATGGCACACATTCTGGCAGCACAAATCCACATGACAATTATCCGGCTGTTTTAACTAACTCCTAGTGTTACAGATCTAAGTGGCATTGACAATAGATGCTTTCCAGCCAACCCCATACTTTTTTCAACCAAATACAAGCAAAGAATTTCTTCTTGTATGTGACAACACATTCTTATTTCTCAAAGGTATTGTACAGCTACATTAATGCACGAGAAATGTGTTGAGGTGATGAGTTGAAAAACACAATGAAGGTGCCAATCAAAACTTAGAATACTGACAAACACTGAAGAAATTCAAACCTACATACAAAAGCTTAAGCTCAAGGCCCATGTGAAATAAAAAAATCATATAACATAAGAAGAGTTATCTTTGATTAAAAAATTACACTTTTTTTCTTATGAAATCCGAGTTGTTTCATTTTTCAAAAGTAAAGTTACAATAAGCAACAAAATCTCTTGCACAAACTGTGCAGGGTAAGTTAATTTTGAATATAACTAAACAATGTATCAGCAAAGTATTCCTTTCAGCTTCCTGGAGACTTGTATATTGCCAATTTATAATTAGTTGCAGATTTTCAATTACTTTCTAGCTAACAAAACAGTTTCATTTGCATTGTTTACTTGCCACTTAACTCAAATTGTACCCAAATTGGTTATTTTAAAATGTGACACAGATTTTCAGGGCCAAAGCAAATTCTATATATTTTAGTGTAACAAGCATCTGTATTTCAGTCTTCAGTGATAAAAGTGTACAGGATTTGGCCAAAACTCAATCAACTCCATCACAATCTCAAAATGCCTCCTGTGCAATTTGTCAAAAGCAGATTTCTTGGCAACAACACATAAAACTACAGCAACATATAATGAAGAACATAATCTCAAAAAATACGCAAAGTTTGTTTTGTGTACTAATTGAAACTGGGAAACCACTGTAGGCAAATTTAAATGCAACAGAAGATCAAAGAAACTAACCATCAAAATATCATTCTGCTACCATGCTTAAATATAGTCCAGTGCATTCGGTTTCATTCCTGATAGCCTCATTCATCAGGACCATACTAAATTCAAGGTGCAGAAATTTGGGGGTAGATTGACTAACATGAGTGATTTTATTTGGTGTTATTCAGTACCAGGCAGACTTTAGCTAACTCTGTTACATGATACTCTTTATGATAATGCACCCTGCTACAAGATTTAAGAACTGGCTGTCTGCAGCAATACCCTGTGCCAAGAGATTCCTAATCCCAGGGGAGAGAAGTGTTCTCCACCCCCTCTCCTTCCACACATCCATTAAATACAGGTGACTTCTGACTTTCAGGATAGTAAGCGTAAGCCTCTGATCAGCCTTTGTTGTAGTACTTGTTCCGTAACTGATCACCCTTCTCCTCCCCATATTAAATAATCACAGGTTTCAATTTTTTCTCATCCGGAATTTCCTACCTAACTTCTCTAACTGTTCTGAAAATTCTTCCATCTTTGCTAGATGATGGGGGAGGACATCTGTTATCTGGGCTAGACAGTCTCTTGAAGGTAAGGACACACCCAGCACGGAGCAAAACTTCCCATCTCTTTCTCAGTTATTGCACCTGGAGGTGTCCTCATGGACCTGAGTGGGACGGCACCAGTGTCACTTGCCTGATGAGTTATGACAGATTCAGGGCTTATAAGTTCACTCTAACTGTATGCATATTTCTGTTGCATATATTTCTCTTACCTTTTCTGTGACAAACTTTATTCAAAACCGTGTTATCTGAGCTAGTCTAGGTTTGTAGAGCTATTCTACAATTTCTCCTTCTCCTCCCCAGTCCTACCTTAGGCTAGAGCTGTCTTGGCCATGGAGTGCCTCGATGCCTGCACCAGCAGAGACCACAGATCCACCGCAGCGAAGGCTGACTGCAGTAAATGGGCAGATATGCCAAGTTCACCAAAGGCTGGACAAAACTTCCCTGGACATTTTAGACTGAAATTTGATTTTGTTCTTGGATTGGGACTGGTGTGTTTCATGAATTGCACTAGTTTAGATTAGATGGTGCAACGAGCAGATGATGCTTTTTCAGTGGAGAAGCATCTTTTGGGGGAAGTGTTATTGCTAGTGTTCACTCTCTTTTCCTGTTTCTTTTCCTTTTCAATACAGCACGACAGCACTAGAGCAGTCTGTATAACACAGATCCTTAATACTAACCTACAGTATTTCCTAGGGAATACTACCTAATTATATTCTAGGCACAATAGCAATTTAATAAAATATATACGTTAAAAAAGCTGAAGTCTACCATTCCTAGCCCCACTCCTGAACACCCATTATTGTCTCCTTCCAGCAGTAAGAAACGGGCATTTAATCTTACTTTTAACTTTCAGTCTTTAAATCAGTTTTAAATCCATGACAAGACTTTACATCCTACCCCATTGTTAGCAAGATTCTTTAATTGCCTCCTTTAAAAGACTTTATCCAACCCTTTTGAAAGTTTAAATAAATTATATCCACTGGTTCTCCTTTATCCATTATTTGTTAACTATTTCAAAGAAATCTGACAAGCTATAGAAATCGTGCTGATTTGTCCCCATCATATTATCCTCATCTAGGTCCTTTATAACTTGATCTTTAATCATTCTCTCAACCATATTTCTTTATACTGAGGTGCCTCCCAGGTTTATAATTTCAGGGATCACCCGTAACACCTTTTTAAAAGGAGGAGAACAATGTTGATCATTCTCCAATAAAACTTGCTTTTTTTTTAAATAATGCACTGTCACCATTTGTTAGTTGCTCTGTTACCAGCCACGTTGATCTGTTACCAGCCACGTTGACCTATGACCTCTAGGCTTGATTACTGCACCTAGATATATTTAGGGACAAATTTGCCAACTCTGAAAAATCTGCAACTGGTACAGACACCATCAGCCTACCTTAGCAGCCGGAGTTATTGGGAGTACATCCCCACAGTACTCTGCTTTCATCCCTGGCTCTCTACAGAACTGAACTCAAGTAACGTCTCAATCCTGACATTCAATGCCTTCACAGGATGGACCCATGCTTCCACTGAATGAGACAATCTCTTGTAACATTGAACTACGCCCTTCTCTGAGGATCTGCTGTAGGATCAATCAGCAACAAAGATGAGACTTGCAAAACTCAAAAGACAGAGTTGTCTCAGAGGCTGGTGCAAGAGTAAAATTAACTTTTGCAAGAGAGGAAAGTAACAGCAATACCATACCACTTTCCCAACAAACAGCAAAATTTATTTCTTGAGTTTTAATTCATAATAGAAATAAGCATATCCAGAGCTTTGTCAGACAATGGATGGGGCAGCTAAATAAAAAAGTGAGATATTATATTCTTATTTAAACTTTAAAATGCAGAAGGCATGCAGACGCTATTTTGACAAGAGAGTGAAACCTAAAAACCTAGAGAGCTATTCTGCTCGAGTTTCCTCCAAACTCGTATCATTGCCATACAGATCCAATTATCTATTACAAATTAATTCTTCTAGTCCTTCCAGCACATTTTTTATCCCTTTGTCTCTGTCAGAACGCTGCTGTCACTACTTGCAAAGAAAACCAATGGAGGAGGTATTTCCCCATTGCCTAGTGATGCAAACAAATAATCTAGCTTTTCTACACTCTCCTGCTCATCAAGCTGAACTGGGTTTGACAACTGGAATGTATTAATTAAACCTTTGCACATTTAAGGGGAAAAGAGTCACTCTGCCAAATAAATGGGACAATAATGAGGACAGCATAGGAGCATCTCTACTGAAAAGTTGCCACATTTCTAGACATGTATTCATTCACCCACTCATCCCTTCCCCCCTCCCCCAGGATCACCAGTTTGGTATGAAGTTCAGAAACAAGTATAACAGCAAGCAGCAGCGGAGTGCTGTGGGTGCAGTGTGTATTTTTTAATTTCCCTTATTAACAACATGAAGAATTGGTTGTTTTTAAAAGGATCATATATTATTACCTCCCACCATTCTTATGAATGGATAGCACAAGACTAAGAAAGAGGTCCACACTGTGCCATGCAAACACTCAGAATCAAGACCACTTTGATCTGCTCAGGAAAGGCAGAGGTTTACCATCACATATGGGATCTCAACAACTCTCTTTGAGTTTTACAAATTAATTCCACTATGGAGCGCCCCTTACTTTCGTAGAGTAGTATGGAACCGGGGAAAACAGTGCTCGAAGGCTTGGCTTTAGAACAAACGGACCTTGGTGCATAACAGGAGGAGAGAGAATACCCCAAACTCCCTTTTGTGCTTTCTAGCGTATATGTCAGGACACCAGTTTGTAGTTGACAACCAAGCAAGCCCAGCTGCAGCAACAACAGCACTGGTGGCGGACGGTCACCTGGAGTGATCAGTGCCGTTGTCAGATGGCCATAAAGAACAAGTCCCATCACCACATCCTCTAACAGCATTGCGTGGCAGAGGTTTCCAAGGATAGCCTGAAAGGGAGAGCAACACACCAAACACTGGGAAACAACTAATTGCTTGAGAGAGATTGTAAACTTAATAAGTAGGCCACACAGATCACATCTTTACCACCAACACGTTGAACCATTTATAAGAAAGTTTTGTAATTCTGCATAATTAAGTCTCTTAATAATGTAGGTTTGAAGACTACAGAGCCACTGCACTTAAGGTTGATGCTATTTTAATTACATAGAAAAGACATAATTTGGGAAGAAGCCTTGCAGTTTATTACATTTACTTCTGTCAAATAACTTATAATTGTGTGCCAAGGTGCCTGAGAAAAGTATTGTGGTTTTTTTGCCTTTTTTTAAACAGCTTATGCCACTCGAAAAGGATTACTTCCTTTTTAAGTTGCTGTTTCAACTGAAGGGTACCAATTAATTAAGCCATTTACATAAAACTGTCTTGGATCAGCTACCTACAAAGATAAAGGCTGAAATCTACCTTCTAATTGAACAAATAAAGTTTTAACAATAAATATATGTTGGTAATTATCTGTAATAATACAAATTAGGAAATTTAGCTGATAAAATGAATGTCAGAAATTAAGACTAAATTCTTATCACCCAAATTGAATAAGGAACAGTCTATCCAAAAAATATCCTTCTAATTTATCTTTCATTTATTGTCACATTACATATCCTTGTATCATTTGATGTCTTGCCATATCACACGATGCAAACTGAGAGGAGGTGGAAAGTGTTTGTATTTCAAGGGATGTGCTTATTCTGATTAGATTTTTCTTTTTCTTTTTTGGTTTGGGGGTGGGCAGGAGAGAAAAGAAAACTCTATTTTTCACAAATAGTCATTACACACAGCAGGGAATGATAAATGACATCATTTAGCAAAATAACCTGGGGTACTTTAACACACACAATCAAAAGTAAGCTGTTATGCAATTGATATGAGTTCATAGTACACTAATATATCTAGTAAAATAAAATACGTGTGTCTGTTGCAATAGTTTCAGCAGGAGAAACACAGCTTAGAGCAAAATCATGGTCTCGCTAGCATTTAACTACAATCTATATTTTTTTTCTCTATGCTTAAAAGAGGAAATCGTACAAAAACTTCTTATGCCATTGGAGAAAGAGATCTACACTGGAGATTGGCATTGCTACAGCTACAGCAGCAGAGACAGACAGAGCCCATGACAAATAATTTTTATGTTCAACCTCTAGCACAGAAGGTGGTTTCTCATCCTCCACCTGTGTGGTGGTTCAGCTGATTAATGGTCTGACTGTGACAGCTGTTACACATGCAAAACTTGCACTGAAGCGAGTGGTGGGGTTTTTTGTCTGCATAATGACTCGAGGACACAATTCTGAGTCATATCACACGTTCTGAGTCAGGTCTCTTCCTTTCCTAATTATTGCATTCTTTGCTAATGGATGGGATACATTTTCTTCCAATACATCCCAACCAACCGTTCTTGCCACACATAAATCAAGCTTATAATACTAAAAACTTAATCTAGAGAGGTTTCGTGTTAAAGCTTGCTATATCTGTCTCCAGGCAGAGATTCAGGATCTCAGAAGCAGCTGAGATTGTGCATTACACATGTTGTGCCTGCACTTACCAAACCAGATCTCTAAGACTTATGAAAACATTTATGTATACAACTTGGAGTACTCAGTGGGAGTATGCATCTACATAACAATAAGCACAATGTAAGTATTCACAAGATCAGGGCTCAAATCAGCAAGAGATTTCACACTGCAAACATCCCAATCTCAATTTTTACTACTGAACAATAACAGGACATTCAGTCAGGATTACTGGGTTTCTACATCTGGAAACAGAGCTGAGAAGGTAAGCTCTTCAGGGCAGAGGACAGCCCTACTCCTAGATTTATGTAGAGCCTCCAGCCTGTGGGCTGCCCCTAGAAAATCCAAACAAATACCTAGCAAATAATCATTTAATACTACGTCTGCTGTCTGATCCTTGACTGCAGTACCTCAAAACTTTATACGTTTTGTAAAATCTTCTGAACTGAGTTACTGAACTAAACAAAACTGTCTTTTTACTCTAACCATATGGCAAACTTGATCCCTGTGTACAATTCCATCCTTTCCAAGTCCACAGCTGAGTTGCTGTTGTTGGACTTCAACAGTTCAGCGCTGGACTTGCACCTTCTTTTTGTGCTCTTGCCTGCGGGGGCTTCCCAGCTGGACCGCCAAGATGCAAACCCGGTGCCTGAGTCCTCTCCCCATGGACCGATGGGATTTCCCACCAGGAGAAAACACTGGAGGCAGCTGCGAGGGATGGCACCGAGCCTGGGCGAGGCTAACTGGAACGTGTGTGCGCGTGTTGTGCGTGGAGGGCGCAGGCTGTGATAATTAGGGAGGAGAGGCCAGCGCTGCAATAGCCTGAGAAGAGATGAGCTGCCAACATCAACGAGTCACACGTCAGAGGAGCTCGGTGCGTTAGTCAGTGACCAGGAACTCATAACAGAGCTGCTGGCTCTGCGTCAACTCTCATACTAAATCACTTTCAGGAGCTTTCGGGTACCTGTTTTAGTGATTTCTTCAGCTCCAGTCTAAATATAACACCAGGTAAATGTGACAGGCATTTTACAGACAAAATGGGGTCTGTCTTGTCCTATTTTTATATTTCAAGGAAACATTTCAAAAAAGGATATAACAACAGAGAGAACTGCACATCTAACATCATAAGCAAAAATTAAACACCTTTAGAGATACACCTTTGTACAAGTGTGCACACACACAAACCAAAGCATAAATACACAAATGTGAGTGCACACAGAAGATATCATTCACGAACGTACATAATGGAAAAGAGAATGTGTCACTTCTTGATCCAATCTTTACCACTAGTCTAAAATCATCAGCAAAATATGATGTAAAAACCTAAAACAATACAAGGGAAAACTTGTTTTCTTTTCTCTTTGTCTTTCAAACAGTGTTTCAAAAAATCCCTTTGCATTTTATAACTTCTCACAAAATTGAAAGAAAGTGTCACCCAGGTAGGCTTACTGATCCCTGGCTTAACAAATATTACGTAGGCTTTCTGCCTCTATGAGAGTGCACTACCACCTACTCGAAAGCAACGCTTTCATTCTATGTTCAGCCAGTAAGGTATGATGAGTACAGGCATTGCAATGAGAACCCATAAATGCATTGTGCGTGCTCATTTCATGACAATGGAAATAGATAGCATATAAATACCATTCACCACATCAGAAATAACACAACACACACACACAATACCATCCTCCCACACTTCTCCATCCACCCTGCATCAAAGTCACTGGTGCTAACATGATTAATAAAACACAATTTGGTCCATAAGAATCTGCTTTTCCTTTCACCAGGAAGCTCATCTTTCCTCCTTTGCCTATGGCTCTTTTATTGTTCTCCACTTCCGGTTCTAGAAAATGGCACCACTTTGCAAAATGCTTAAGGATGCTTCATCTGTGGAAGATGCCATGCTGAATAAACCTCTACACTGCTTCACTGTACATGTGTCAAAAGTGAAATTTCTTCTGCCACTAACAGCAAGTGTCTTCTAGAAGAGACAGTCCTAGCCTGAGGAGTTATTCAAAGGGTAAATGCTGTCTGTGTTTAAAAAGAAAGTCTACCCTCAGCAGAAAATCTAAAATGTTCTCCTTTGCAGAAACATACGAATTTCTAATCTCAAGATTGATTTGAACAAGAGAAAAGAACTCTACCAAAGCTGCATTTTTTAAAGTTAAAACCTCAACTTTACACCAAAAAGTTAAGACCACTGCTGCACACATGTAAGGCTGTATCTCCAGAATGGTTCATTGCTCTGAAGTCTAGCTAGAAGCTGGCCATAGGTAAACAATTCAGTTTTAAGGAAATTTCTTTTTTTGTAGCTCCTGGATCATTACCTAGATGTATCTATTGAGCTATAGGAAGGAGATGGTCTTATGAAAGAAAGATCATTACCTCTGAATTACTCATCCCATTGCTGCTGTTTTCTGTGATGCAACAACCTTTGGCATATATACTTGAAACTATGTCACACTTGTCTCCTTTAGTGTATGTAACGCTAATGAAAGTTTTCTGGTTAATGTATCTGGAAGCTGATTTCATTTGTAATCATGGAACAGGTAGACAGTAGTTAAAAAGTTGCCCCATTGCTTTTACATAAAAATGAGTTTGAGAAATCAATTCTAGAAATGAAATTATAATTCAGCTTCTACTTCTACTTTGCCCCAGATGACTTAGACATTACCTCATTGACAAGGATCAGAAAGAAACCACTGTTTCAACTTGCCAAGCCCGTGGCTAGAAGTGACATTCTGAGTCTGATCTTAAGTAACGATCCCTAAGTAAAAGGCTATATAACTAATTGCTAATCCCTTGAGCTGTCTAGGCTATAGATGGCACCATCATCCACTACTTATTTATTTGGATGAAATTCTGTATCAAAATATTTCAGCAGGACTACAGTGACCTGGCAAGATACTACAAGGATGGATGACTTAGATATGCTACAGATCAGACAGATATTCTTAGCAATTGTATGACTCTCAAAATGTTAAAACATATGAAGCTACTTATCAAAAAGCAAAACATACTGCAGATTTTCTGATTTTTTTAAGAACAGCATATAAAGAAACAATATTGCAGAGTCTTAATTTTTCATTAGCTAGCTCTATTCCTAATTATTCCTATATTTTATCCTCTGCAGATGCCAAAGATAAAATAGAAACATAATTAAATGAAAAGCAAGGAGGAGATGTCCTGAACCTAAATGTGTCTAAGATAACCTAGTTTTTGGAATCTAAACAAACTTCTCTTTAAACATTTCTTCTGCAGTGTGCCTCACTTGGAAGCATCTTCATTTCCACGTGAAAATCACAAAATTGAATCCCTGACACCAATGCAACTAAGACCTCAAGAGCTTTTCTTCCTTAAAATGTACAATCATTTCTCACTAGCTGACACTAGCTGTTGACCTGTGTGATTTGTTATCTTCGACATAAAGTACACAAAAAGCTTTAGAAATTCCACATACAGGACCATCTGGTTAGTGTTACCCCATTTATTCCACTCTTTTTCCATGAAATGTTTGAACCAGAAGTATATGAAACACTAATAATAAGTAGAATGTTCAACAAATGTTAATGACTGACTATAACTTATCACATTTTTCATTCTAAATTCCTCATGGAAGCAATCCATTTGTTTTTAGAAGTCTTCACCATTAGAGAATTTTCTCACTGGCCTGAAGAACTGATATTTTTCCTTTTCATAATACTTGCCAGTTATGTGTGTGTAGAATTCAAACACAGGGAGTTAAAATGGTATACATTTTACTTCTGCATCCCTTACAGATGCTTAAGTCCTGTGATAGGACTATGTCTCCATTGCTTAATGTGTTGAACAAGGAAGGTATGTGCTGGCTTTCAAGTGTATGGCAAGCAATATTCTGTGCAGAGGTGCACAGGGTCATTTTCTGAAGTTCAGACATGGCAATGAATGGGAATCCATTTTCTCATCCTACAAAAATTTTCCAAGCCCACAACAGCTTGCAAACCAATTATTTTTATATGATAAACCAGAGAAGAAATGGGCACACACTCATCCCACTCCAGAAAATGCAACAGCTCCATAATTATCGTGCTCCCTTGTGATCTGAAAGATCAAGATCCTGCTCCCTGATTCAGACTGAAGGCTCAGATTTCACACATCAGCTGAATCTTCTGTCTACTGACTCTTCCAGGGAAGGTGTCTCTGTTTCTCCTGTTGTAATTATTCATTTCCAAATTGAAGTTATTCATAGCAGCAGACATTTGGATCGACCCCCCACAGCTCCCCTAGACACAGCCACATTTTGGATGGATGAGAAAAGTGCAATGGACACTAGGTCTGTACATATTTCTTTCTCTCTCCTTTTGACCAGAAACTCTATCTTTGTCAAATGTAGTAGGAAACAGTAGTATTGTATGGTTGATTTTTTAGGGGGTCTAAAAAATCTCTCCCTATCTACGCTGAAGTGTTACCATGCTCATCTGTGCACATGGGTATATCAGATAGCATCCACAGGACTCAGGACTTTCCAGAAATGAGAACTGAAGATTGGGCATATCATCGCTCAAACCCAGTGCTCTCACTGGACTGAAAGCCAGAACATCTCCCAGCCACTGATGTAGGGAAACTGATGTATCCCAACTCAGCCTTTTATTCTAGCAGCTAGCAATCGCCTCTCAAGCTTTTGAGCTCCCCCCAAACTCTCCATTCCAGTCTGAAAAGAATAGTTGAAGCTCTTGTCAGAAAGTGATGCTGCTTGGCGTATCAGCCAACACCTGGAGTATGATGGCTATTGCAGGGCAAGTGAGTTTTGAGAGCCTAGTTACCCTCCAATGCATTGACAGGCTTCCAGTGACTGACTGACTCAAGGATGGGCCCGGAGTTTTTGTGCAACCGCAGTACGTTGAACAAAACATATTTTAGATTGACTCCCTTGCATTTATGTGCATAATAGAAATGTATATAACATACATTCAGGGGAGAAATATATTCTAGGACCGCACCCATGTTCATCATGTCAGTGAACATTTTATAATCTGCAACAAAACAAAGAAGTGCCAGATTCCCACACGAACAGTAACCCCTTACTGAGTCTATACATGTAGCAAGAGCAAAGGAGGAGGAGGAGGAGGATGCCTGGCTTGAGAAAATTTTAAGAAACTGAATCTCCTTTCATATCATCTCAGGTTCATCCTTTCAAACGCTACTATAAATTAAAGAGCTATAATGAATTTTGTCATGGGTGGGGGTTTGGTTTGAAGCAACAATACTATATTTGATTCAAGAATAATCTATTGCAACCTATAATACCAATGTGCCAGCTTTTTTAAATTAACTGACCACAGCTAGCAAAGAGCTATTAACATGGTGGCTGTGTGGGGATACAAAGATATGCAGTGTCTGTGCTGCTGAACCACAAAGTATTTTTAAAAGAAGAAAAAATTAAAGAGGACGGCCTCCCCCTCCCCAACTGGTCACTAAGACAATGAACTTATTCAATCTTTACAATCTTTTGTGCTTCTTTATAGGAATATTCCACCAATTTCCAAAATTATAGCTGGTGGTTGGCTTAATGTGATTTGTGCACTAAACAAATGACAGTGTTCACAACAGGGCTAAGCATTACATTAAATCAGTGATTAGTGCACCCTTGTATATATGTCACACATCAAAACCATCATACAGCTTTGCAATTGATTATAAAATTCTCTGTAAGTACAGTAATAAGGCCACCCTGACATCAAAACATCCAGACACAGCTTACTATTCACTGTTAAATTCATCCATTCAGCAGCATTGACACCAACCTTTTCTATTTTCTCTTCCAAACAAACTGCAGATGTGTCTTTTGTGCAGGAGGCAAAAACAGAAGACTTAAGGAATGACCTTCAACATAGCAATATGGATATGAGTTGGCAATGGCCACACGAGCAGTAGTGCTGGCTGCACTCTTCCCAAGAAGGATGGATGCACCAGTGCACCCCACTGGTCTCCAGTGGCACAGAGCACAGAAGTGATGAGGTCAAGCTAAATCCTGAGTCTCCAACCCAGGACAGAATTATGCTGCTATTGCACTAACAGGCCAGTTCAGATCATCTGTTCTTGCCTTTCCATCAACAACAGATGGTTCACATAAGAATACAGTATATCCTCAGTTATCGTTTTTTTCAGATTTTGAGGAATATGGTTGCCTAAGGACAGATATGTGCTTTGCTATAAGACTGTCTGGTAGTAAACACCCTTTTAAAAAAGCCAGTAATTTTTTTCAGAAGCAAATAATGAAAAATGCCCATCTGAGGACATAACAAAAACAGTGTTTTTAACAGACTGAGAAATCTGTAAAGCTGAATTTTAAATGATTATGACAAATCAACAAAGCAACGAGTCCATTCTCGTAATAATTTTAGAAAACGCAAATAAAGAGACCAGTGACTTTTTTTTCCCAGCAGGAAAGTATACTTTTGTCCTATTTCCTTATACTTAAAGAACAAGAAAATTCTTCTGGCTGAGGCAATATAACTGTTCACCTCAAAGGTGCAACTGTGAGGAGTTGGTTATGATGGGGATGCATACAAAGCCATCATTACAAGGCACCTCTTCCTTCTGCTTATTGAAAGAGCAGCTTTGGAAAAGCTTGAAGAATATTTTTGATACCGGCATTTTCTTTGCTCATCACTTTGACCATTGTCACTCCTCTTTGCTGTGGCTTCCCTTTTTCTGTTATATAAACATAATCTACTTGCTTTTTCTTTCAAAGCATTCTCAGCCTAATCCCCTCCCAACCTATTCTCATTCATTTATTCCAGAGGGGAGAGCTCCCACCTCCAGTCAGCCCCTGACAGTAGGCTCCATCACCCATTTGTTACCTTTTCAAGCAAGGATCTTTGTGCTTTCTCCCCTGCTGCCCCCATGCTTGGGTAGAGCTCCTTGTTCATGTCCACAAAGCTGCCTCGTTATCCTCCTTCAAATCCCCTCTCAAGCCTCCTCTTAACTCTGATGCCAGAAAAAAAGCTTGACAATGGCTGTGGGCTGAGCCCACTACCTATGAAGCCAACCTTCTTACTCACTCCTCGTGCTTCCCCATCTGCTTATATCCACCTGTTGTCTCCTGTCGTTGGGTTTAAAAGTTATCACAGGAGAAAGGGCTAAATCAGCTTAAATTACTCTGCATTTGCTGAGAATGCATATTCCTGTCAGCTGACATGAGGCAACTTGTTACCCTGAGAAAATATCTGTATATGCCTCAGCCATCTGGACGTAAATTCTCTGGAGGGGGCAACTCTTTGCTCCTTAGTTGTATGCTGCCTAAGGGTCCTGGTCCTAGCTACTTCATAGCACAAAAACATTGCTGGATATATAATAAGGATTATGTTTGCTCTTCTAGATACCTAGTTGTGTGTGTTACCATAGCTTGGGAGCCTGAGTATCTGGACAGAAGACAGAAAGTTTACTAAACAGTTGAATGAAATATGGATCAGCCTCTCAGAGTATTGAACATATGGCCCATATTTAAATATGACTAACACACAGGCAAAATTCTGGTCTAATAAATATTTAGCAAGTTGGCTGATAGACATATACAGCTACAGACTACCTGGTTACCCATCCATTAATACAGTTACCATGAGTAGGGGGTTAAAAAAGCTCAACTATAATAGCAACGTCATCTATCTCTATCAGGTTGCTATTCCCAGTGCCTCCTCTCCCACCCTGTTGGACAAATAATAGAGCAGCAGCACTTAGTCTAAACAGCTTCATAGGCAGGATTAAAACTTCTGGCTACTGTGAAATTATCTTATTTACAAAGCTAAATTTTATTTTACAGATGAAGTGTTTTTTGAGTGATGCTAACAGAAGCGGGTTGGTGCTGTACAGGACAGTGAAGAAGACTTCCTCTGAGTGGGGAAATCAAGTGTCTGAATCACTCAAAGTACAGGAAAAACATCTTTGATTGAAACAACCCAATTTGCAATCTGCCATTTAGTTAAAAAAAAAAAAAAAAAAAGAGGTATTTCTATTCTAAAAGTAAATACACAGAATTCAAAAGCAAAACTCTCAACCTTTAACTTTGTGCTTGCTTATTGTCTGGGGGTGAGGCTTGAATTAGCCCTTGCCTAAAAATCCCATTTAGGAAAGTGTGGGATCAGTTTCTTCCTTAAAAAAAAAACTTTTACAAGTGGAAAAAATCCCACAGAGGCTGCAGGGTAATGTTTTTCATTAACCGGAACGCACATTTTCAGAAGTAAAACTGCATGCTTTTTTCTGGCAATAATTAACAAATTATTGTATATCTTTTTTTAAAAATTACTCCCCAGATAATGACTTTTCTGTTTCTTTACACCAATGAATATTGCCAACCTGTTTGTTTTTAAGAACAAAGAGAGAAGTCCAAAGCCCATTGCTGCAAGCCATATTTCCAATCCCTATCTTCTGCATAGTTTTGAACTATAAAAAAGAAAATCTTTTTCTAAAACTTAATATAGAAAAATTAGCATGACCAAAACAGTTTCAAACCCCAATCTTCAAATGAAAGTGCAAAATGAATTTGAAACTGCAAATGAAGTAACATTTGTTTTAGTAAACAGCAATTTGTACAGATAAGGTTATTTACACAAGAGCTCAACACATTTTTTCCATCTGTATTATTTGACAAGATGGATCCAAAATTCAAGAAAAGTAAAACTGAGTAAACAAGGGTATCCATATATTTAAAAATTGATTTCTTTTATTACTCCACCTAATACTACATCAGCACAATGCAACTGCCATTTTAAGAAAGTCTTATAAAGTTTGAATGAGCAAGTGTACTTCATTACAAAAGATAAAAGTTTCTTCTTCCCTACAGTGAATACAGGTAATTTCAGAAGCTGTGGCTTATAATTATTCACTGCTGAAAGGCTTTTAAATGGTCCATATTGAAAACAGTGACCCCCAGCTTCCCCTCAGAATGAATGGAGGTAAAAATTCTCATTTTGCTGGAATGCTGGTTGATAACTGTTAGGCAAAACATGCATTTCTTCATTACAGTGCGGTCTGCAGGTTCATTTAAATAACAATATCATCCAGCATAAAAGTCACAAAGGAATTATCTGGCAATTTCAATATGTTGAAATGTATTATTAGTGCTAACAATGGGCACCTTGAGTAAATAAATGAATGTCTTTTATTGGCAGCATTACTTCCAATTATTTAGCTTTATGGAATATCAAACTTCATAATTCAACACCTTGGTCAAGAGTGTTTGCTTGTGTAACTTTTGAACTAGAATTGACATTTTTAAATGTCTCTCCAATTTCCTCTTCCTTTCCCCACCGTTCCCAAGAAAGTAAAAAAAATACATTGCCCAAGCATAAGGAGCACTATTGTGTCCTTTTGTAAGATATTTAAAGAGCCACCTTCATACTGTCGTTATTTTTCATGACAAAATAAACCCCAAATCTGGAAATTAGATTTTTTTGCAAAAGATATCAACCCAGTATTTATAAATTATATCAACAGTATACAAAATGCATCAACAGTCTTTTCTGACCTGCAAATCCCACAGATCTCACAGAAAAATTTAACATTTTAGAATCTTATTATTACAGGAATATGATCTCTATCTCAAGAGATCCCAACCCAATTCATTACCATTAAGATACAAATTACAGCACAAGAGGTATACAGCCTCTGGGCTTGATATAGCGTCCAAAACCACACGATGACTGCAAGTGCTCTCTTAGAAAGTGTTCCCACTGTGTGTCTTCAAATGGCTCCAGGAGGAGGAGCTGTGTTGGTTATCAGAGATCTCACTGCACTTGACTTTGCAGGGTATCCCGACTGCTTATGCAGTTTTCAGGGTGGAAACTCAGCCTGGCTCCCTCACCCCCATATATACAGGGCTCATCCACACTCCAGATCCTGCCCCCTCCCATTAGTAATCCAGCTGGAACCAGTGTGGTACCCAGACATGACAAGCTCCGATGTGGTCCCTAACAATGCAGGTGACCTGTGATTTGATCATGGCCGTGAATGGGGCTGTGACACGGACTGCAGAGCTCTCGCACAGCTCTTCGTTCTGGTGATGCTTTGAGGGCTCTGCCACAATTTCCCTTAGGTGCCTTTCAGATACACTGTCCTCCTCTGCGGTGCCAGCCCTTGGTCACCTCCCCTTTGCATGACATTTCTGCCCCTACGGCAGAGCTGATGCCACAGAACTGTTGGCTCAGTGCAAAGCCTGGTGGTTCAGCTTGTATCGCCAGCAAAGGTTAAGTTCGATTTAAGCCTCTGGTCTTTGCACTGAAATGACTGAAGCACACCGCCCCATGTTCGATTTTGTCAGGTCTGCTGTAGGGTTGGAAACCTTGGGTGGACGGATGGGATGGACAGCAAAGAGATGGTAATGTCTTATACACCACGGCTAGATTCCTTGGAGTACATCTGTCAATATCCTGCATCTACTGAGTTTGTTAGTCACTTCTTCACATCCAAGATATCCACTTAAGAGGATACCCCAAAAACAAATCGCCTCACATGAAAATGGCAGGTTCAGTTGAGCCTAAAGAAAGAAAAAACTTTTCCCAAAAGACAATGAATACAACCAAGTTGTGCAGCATGACTCAGGCAAACATATTTATACCATTAACACAAAGATGATCCTAGAAATGGATGGAGACTGCTGGGATATGCTAAACCAGAGAGCAGCTTTAAAATACGGATATACTAAAATGATCTTTCTTTTCTACCAGTGTAGCAAGGATGCAGTTTGTAATTCAGGAAGACAAAATTTACTTATTTTCACACATCTGCAGGTAAAGAGAAATACAATTCTTTTTAACATTAGCTATATTGCTTCCATGACAATACATGGCCTGGCACAGTATCAAGCTCAAATGATTGCAGAGTTTATAATAACTGACAAGATAGAAGTCAGTCTTGTAATTAAGGCAGCATATTCAGATACAGGAAATCAAGGTTCAATCCTCAATGTTGTAACGCTTTCTCTGCGCCACCTTTGGTAAATTACAATCTGTGCATGCGGAGCATACAGCAGAGATAACACTACTCTCTCTCGTTCTTTGTCTTGACAACCAAGATTATTAACTCATCAGTGCAGAGGATTTCTCTTAATTTGTGTTTATACGATAATTTGTACAACATGGCCCTAATTTCAGATGGAGACTCTGTGCACCACTATACTTCTAAATAAAGCCCGGCTAGATTTCTTCAAGTCCACAGAGCCAAATTACAGCAATTCATTTAAACAAATTGAAGAAGGGCTTGTATATGGGAAGATATAAAGGGACTGAACATGTGGTTAGCAAGGGGGAGTTTCTTGTGCTGTTAATCCAATTCCAGGGTGACTGCTGGGAATCTTCTTTACTCAGTAAAGCCCTTAATTATGAAGAGAGTCTACACAGAACTGCTGAGGACAGAAACAATGAACAAGTGTCATGGTTAAACTATCTTTGCTTTTATAATTGGCTCATTTCAAATGTCTAATAGAGAAGTCTATAAACTCAGAATCACTGGATCAGAAGCACTATATTGTTTTTTCACAACAGGTCAATGCCATCAACATCCTGTAGCTAAAAAGGTACGTTCATCTGTGAAAGTATTTATAAATATTACACAAGTGCTGCAAGGAGTAGATAGCAATGAATAGTAGTAGCCTGTGACATCTCCAACATGTGATATTGAAAACCCAAAAAGCAATCTGGCACTTTCAAATGCTGGCACCAAATGCAGCCGAGTAATGTGTTTCTACGGCTCTCATTCTATACATGTGTGATCTCACCCTCAGGTCTATAGCCAAATACAAGAAAAGAAATAAGGGGAGCTGCAGAACATGTGAGAAAGAAATACTAAATAGTAGACCATTCTCCTACCCCCATTGCTATGTGGCACAGAGACAACGTTAGCAATGGAAATTCTGCTGCAGACAGCCAAAAATTCAAAGAGAAGGAGAATCCAAGCAGCAACAGACCTGCAAAGCTCAAGAAGATCCTACAGCCAGACTTACAGCCTGTCTTAGGTTCCCTGCACAGACAGGTCTGATTGAGCATGCCATCCCTTTTTTTTCTTTTTTATGTAAGCATAAAAATGGTTCACTCCTGACTTCAGCATATTTTTGATCTAATGTGCAAAGTGCTAGACAGTCCCACACTAGAGATCGATATCATCAAATACTGCAAAGCGTTCTGATAAAGTATTACCTTAGTGCTCTGACCAGTTATTAATGGAAGCTTTCTCAGTTATTACAACCATCATGTCAAAACTCGAGCCAAAGGAATTTACTCAGGGTCTGTCCAAGGAATATGACACAGGAATGTAATACACATATGGCAAAGATTTAATGTATGTGATGACTGCTAGGCAAACGATGTTTTTATTGTCCAAGAAACAATGGCATATTCAAATCCAGTATAAGTAAGGAGTGAATAATGATGTTAGATCATCGCACCATGAGGGAAACACAGAAGAAAAATTTGTTGCAAATTTCGTCTCTCTGTGAACGAAGTAAAATGATACAGAGGACAGGCAGACCATCAGGAATCCAATTGCTTTGGGGAAGAGGGGGGCTGGCATTTTTTTATTGCCAGCAATTTTCTAATGAACTGTTGACAGTCACAGATGTTCTTACACCTCAAACAGCTGGGGTTCTCAAAAATTCACCATGTGGCCAAGTGTCAAATTTTAACTGGCTTTTACCTGCCTTTGCAGTTCTGACTACTGAGAGTAAGCCAGTGGTTTACATTTTTGTTGTTAGTAGTTGCTAGCTCAATTTAAAAGTTTTCACACAGGAGTAATGGTAGCTTGCCTTTGTGTAGGTAAACACTGCAGCTTAAAAACAGGAGTAAACCAGGAGTAAACAACACAATGAAAGGCACCTTGTAAATAGCAACAATAAAGGCAAGTATATTTACTAGTTAGAAAGAAATACATCATTTTTCACTTAGCTCTTTAAAAGCATCATTAAAATGTGCACAAAATCACCAGATTTTGTGCCCTCTCCCTTTTTTGGTCACCAAAAAAGCCAATTAAAAATGGATTTGTAACCAATCCCTAAGCCATGACATTGTCACAGCAGCAATGGTACAAGATTTAAGGTAAAAAAAAACATTAAGAATTAAAAACATGGGACCTGCTATCAGACCATCACTATTTCTCTATGTTATAGGGATCCTCTGGTCTTTGTGATTGCAAACGAGAGCATTGACTGAGAAAGCTACTAGAACAGGATGTAAAAGGATCTTTATAGTCACTGCGCTGGTTTGATTTCCTGAAACAAATTAGATTAAATTCAGAATTGCCCTGGATTACACAAGAAGCCAAACTATACGAGTCTAAGAAATCAGCTGGAGACCATTGCTTTTACCTAGTTGCATCCTCTAATCCAAGGGTGGAATAACTGCCATACATCTCTCCACAACTTGAAGGTCTCAAAATGCCTTAGTTATTTTCCCATGACAGGCTGTGCCATCTCATTTTGACAGAAACCAAAACTGAACTTTCGCATGGGACTTTTTAGAGGCTCTTTTATAAGGAAACTATCCCAATCTTAATCAGTTTTCTTTTACTCTAACAAATACTGTTCTTGTTAGCTTATGCTAAAAGAATAGCAGTATGCATAAACCAGTACCTCTTGAATCTTCTCTCTCAAGTAAGGCATTTCTGAACTTGATAACATCACCTGAAATATTCTTTTTATGACCTAGCAAAATGGCTGGTATTCTAAAAATGTGTTTATTTTTTAAATGATATGTATTTGATAGTGGCCTTCCAGTACTTAAAGGGGGCCTACAGGAAAGATGGGGAGGGACTCCTTATCAGGGAGTGTAGTGATAGAATGAGGGGTAACGGTTTTAAACTGAAAGAGGGTAGATTTAAATCAGATATAAGGAAGAAGTTCTTCACTGTGAGGGTGGTGAGACACTGGAACAGGTTGCCCAGAGAAGTTGTGGATGCCCCCTCCCTGGAAGTGTTCAAGGTCAGGCTGGATGGGCTTTGAGCAACCTGGTCTAGTGGAAAGTGTCCCTGCCCATGGCAGGGGGGTTGGAACTAGATGATCATTAAAGTCCCTTCCAACCTGTCCTCGTTTTGGCTACGATAGAGTTAATTTTCTTCCTAGGAGCTGATACAGTGCAGTGGTTTGGATTTAGTAGGAAAAGAATGTTGATAACACACTGATGTTTTTAGTTGTTGCTAAGTAGTGTTTATACTAAGTCAAGGATTTTTCAGCTTCTCATACCCAGCCAGCAAGAAGGCTGGAGGGGCACAAGAAGTTGGGAGGGGACACAGCCAGGACAGCTGACCCAGACTAGCCAAAGGGATATTCCATACCATGGAACATCATGCCCAGTATATAAACTGGGGGAGTTGGCTGGGAGGGGCGGATCGCTGTTCGGGGACTAACTGGGCATCGGTCAGCGAGTGGTGAGCAATTGCATTGTACATCACTTGTTTTGTATAGTCTAATTCTTTTAGTATTATTATTGTCATCATTATTATCATTATCATTATTTTTCCTTCCTTTCTGTCCTATTAAACTGTTTTTATCTCAACCCACGAGGGTTTTTTTTCGATTCTCTCCCCATCCCACTGGGTGGGGGGAGTGAGCGAGCAGCTGCGTGGTGCTTAGTTACCGGCTGGGGTTAAACCATGACACAACCCAAACCATTACACCATTCTACCATTCTATAGTTTGACTTGTTTTTAATCATTTAATACAGAAGTGATGTGCTAATAATGACAACAGAAGTACCTGAAGATACCTTTCATTTACAGATTTCAAATTTAAGATCTCCCAACACTTCGTGAGAATTGTCAGCTTCACTTCAAAAAACAGGAAAAAAAAAAAATAGCAGAAAACACGTTTCATATAGTGAAGAGAGAGAAAAAAGTCCAGCCAGATTACATACTCCAGTCTGGTGTTTTATTGCTAGATGGCACAGTCCAGTTCTCTGTTGTCAATTAACGCATATACAAAGTAAAACAAATTATCTACAACTGGTACTTTAGAACAGGGGCTTGCACATGTCACAGTCCTGGTAACAATTCTTCTGATGACTTCTACTATGTTTACAAGTGCACATTACTTTTAATCTTGCAGATTACACTACAACAGACTGTCACACTGTGGTTCCTCCCGTATGGAAAAACTGCAGCTAGTGTCCTCCTTACACAAGCAGGACCATAAGGCACAGGGGCTGTTGGCCCAGGACTATTAAGATACCAAGATTCCCCAGTAGCTCAGTGCACCCCAGTGCCCGGAGCTCCCACCTGATTAGCAGTTTATGATGCTTCACTCTTCAGGGGTATGGGAAGACCTGTAGCAAATGCATCCAAGCTTTTGTATTTAATTTGCTCTCTCCTTATGCGTTCACAAGAAATGCATGGGAATGCATGCTAAAATAGGTACAGCTTTTTGCATGTCACTGATGCACCATGTTGTGGTACTCTCTAGGCTTAGCCCGGATTTCTCTAAGATGGGACTGCACCACATAACTTACTGAATCATGGTTTCTCCTCCTCTTGTGCAGAAAGCCTCTCTCTTCTTCTGCGGTCTCTTTCAGTAAAAAAGCAACCTCTCTTAGGCGAGATTGCCTTGCTTGTTCTCCCCTGACCAAGCTCTCTGCGCGTTCTCCAAAACTTTGTATTTTAAAGGATTGTGCTAAAACAACTGGCCTTTTGTTCATCTCAGGGGACGTTTTATTGTTGCAGACCCCAAGCCTGTGTCAAGAAGCCAGAATGAATGGGATTTCAAAAGCTGCTCCCATCCTATCGCGCTATGAAGCATCTTTTGAAAAGGAGCCAGCCTGTCACTCACTCTGTACGGTTAGCACCTTCTCCCTTCCCAGGGAATTTCAATCCAAAATGGAGATAAGACAACCATGGAGAAGGTAAATTAGCCCAACATTCAAAGTGGAGATTGCAGCCAGGTGTAGAAATACAGTGTACCTATGATTTCAAGGGGATTTTGTAGATTTTACAGAGCGCTCTGATATAATCCAGCATCACTGTATACATGTATGTATTGTTGTCCCTTCAGCAGTTTAATACATACAGCAAACATAATGAAATACACTACTGATTAAAAAAAAAAAAATTAGTTTTTTTGGAAAAAACCTCCTGTAAGACTTTCCTCAGATACCCCCAATATAAAAATTTCTCTGTCTCTTTCTGTCACATAGTTCCTTCCTTTTTCTCCTCACCTCATAAAAAGTAAATCATCCTCTAAAAAGCCAAGTAAAATTTTAAAGCAGTATTTTTTTCTGGAGTCATGTAATGTTTGGCTCTGTTCCAACCCTTATACAGGAAATCTAGATAACATCTAAATGGCAATGACATTTTCGTTGAAGAGAAGCTACTGTGTAGATCTAATGTCTTCTATCCTAAATGAAGCAATGTGATTGTAAATGACCAAAAGCTCTATTCTACCAAGTTACCCAATACACTAAAATAAGGGAAAGCTACTGAAGACTACCTCCATGTGAGCTCATAACTCTTAAGCACTTATTTATCTTATGGTCTGGCATGAGCTCCAGCCAAAGCTTTTTTTGGTCAACCTTCTGGGTGGCCATCAAAACCAGAAGTCCCCATGAGGATGTGGATGGACAGAGAGTGCCGACATATGGGACAGCAGATTACACGGGACTGACTGAAGCTGTATCCTGCTGGGCTCCTGGAGGTTATCGCCTTCACTGGCGAGGTGGCTGAATGGGAAATGAATCTACTTGTGAACAGCTGCAGTTTACAGCCCAGTATTATACTGTAAATTAAACCAATGTCAGGCTACATTAATATAGCAGATTATAAACAGTGGTGGAGGAACAAATGCACATCCCATTCAGCTATCACCATGGTGGTTGTACTAACTTCCCAAAGAAAGACAGTACGTACAGCCACGAGTAGAAACCGCTTCAGCCATGCTAGCTTAATTCGCCATTGAACGTGTCTGTAAATCCCAGACATAATGCATGAATAAACCTGGCTTCCTTTGTGAATTGAGCTGGGACACCGGGAAAAAAACTATTTCAAAGGAGAAAAAAAAAAAAATTAGAAGTTGAAACAGGCACAGACTACAATCACATCAAGTTTTAAAATATGAAACGAATGAGCAAGTACTCATCCCAAAGCCTACAAATGTATTGTCACTGTCTTCACTGCTTAAACAGAGGTTATCCAGAGATATGGAAATTACCAATGGGGCAAGGAGGACTGCAGCAGGGAACCAGCCCAGAGATCACCTTGAAGCTTTGAGGGATAACCTGCGTCCTGCCTTTCAAAGCCAGGCCTAGTAACAATTTAAGAAGATGGACAGAACAGGTTAAAACAGACACACTGATTTGTGTAACAGGCTTGGGGCAGGGGGCAGGTGAGGGGCAGGAATCACGTTTGGCATCTCAAAGATAACTAAGTCTAGACCCCTGGAAAACAGGTAGCAGCTACACATGTGACATACAGGTGGAATTTAAGCACCTCTACTTAAGCTGGAGAATTGCAGCTTTGGCAGAAGAGGTGGCAAGCAGTCTCTGCCCAGCATCTCCTTAACCTGGCTCCTATGCTTAGCTCAGATTTATGAATCCCACGCTTGGAAGCAGGCCGCTAAAAGATAGGAGTAGCAAATTTCCTTTGCACAACCAGGGCTTAAATGTCCACTGTTAACCAAGGGTGAATGGTATCACCAGATAAAACCTTTTGAAAGCAGAGTGTCAGTAAAGCACACTTAAACGTACTGACAGATATAAAATATTTTCCTAGTGGCATATTTCATGGACTCTAACCTTACAAAACTTTTGAATTTATGGAAGCTTTGCCAATGGTGAAGTGTCATTAGAAATGTTATATAATTAGGACTAAACACAAGAAAAAATAAAGTTGAAGCTATCCATGAAATCATAAGTGCTTGCTTTACTTAGATTGTAGAACTGTATTTGCAACAATGCCAGAACAGTATAACTAGACATGTTCAAAGAGTAAAGAACAAATAATAACTAGTTAAATGTTATGCAACAGCCTAAAAATACTACCATTAAGTTAAGAAAACGGATTCTCCTAGAACATTAAAACTACCCATTAAATGAAGAAACTAATTGGTACTACTGAGTTGTGACACTTCATAACCTGTGCAGGAAAGCAGCAAATGAGATCTAGGGAAAAGCACTGGAAGCAGAATTTAATTTGTACTGTAATATTATCATAGTCAACTACAGTCTAGAAAACCACAGAAGGACAGATAATAATGGTAAGGTTCTTAAAACCATGAAGGGAAGGAACTCCTGAACCATGATTGAAACTTATATTCTCAGACTACCTGACTGGGTTACGGTACTGCAGGACAATGTTCCCTAAGAACTGTATCATATCAACACACAACTTCACGAGCTTGAAGTCAGTGCTTCTTAATGTTCTCGCATGGTTAAACATTCCCACCCATGTGGAAAGAGAGAGGGGAAGGGTGGGGGAATCCAAACACCAGCCCTACTCTTTGCTACTGTTGTTTTTCCCACAGTTAATTCCCCTGATTTCACTGCCACTGAGCTTGTATAAAATTGACAACAAGCCCAGTCGATCACATCAATTGTTAAATTCTGAATATGAATATATGTTTTAGTGAGGGACAGGTTGGAAAGAGCATGGGCCAAATCCAGCTTGGGTGGAACTGCTAAGAGACCATTGGTTTAAGAACCACCTTCAGCTTTTGATGGCCAGAGTCCCCTGCTAGTATTTGCAGCACTTCAGAAGAGGAGACACAGAACAAGGTGGTAGAGTTCTCATTGGACCTCTCAGGTTTGCTCTGCTCAGAAGAGACAAGAGCAGGACAGTCACTCCAGGCTAGGGAGTCTGCAGTTTTTGCAGCCACAGAACAGCACTGTGGCCTCTCTCTCTCCCTGGGACTCTATGCACAACCTGAAGCTGGTCAGATTGAAGGACTCACTGATCAGCTGCATTCACAAGTTGTAGAGTGCTAATGCTTAGTCTCCAGAAGAATCTTTTTCTGGCATTGCTATGCTGGCTAGGAACAAGAAAGACAAAACCAAACCAAACCCTGCCAACATTATTTTTCCAGCAAAACTTCCAGAGTTAATGTAGCAGTAGTGACAGAAACACACTACTTTTGACTCAGCTAAGGTCCTTCAGAGAAGCGGTGTACCTATGCCAGCGATAACAGACCACTGGCACCAGTACCAAGTTTGGCACTGACCTTGATTGGGGCTGGGGCCAACTACAATGACTTACAACACCTTCTCAAATAAAATATGGCAACAGATTCACCAAAGGTTCCCTGTGAATGAGATACACTAGTAGGAAAAAGTCCTCAGGCAAGCGTGCAATATATCACCTATAGGGTGCTTCAATGAAATGACAATACCAAAATGGCTGCTGGAATGGAGAGACAGCGTTGTTGAACCTAGACTGGAATGGGGGTGACACAGCTTAAGAAATAGGCTGTTGACTAAGCAAGGGGAAATGTCAGCTTGACAACAAGGTAATCGGAAATGATTGCAGACTCTCTCTTTGTATCTAGATCTGCATGTCAAAGCCACTGTTGTTTTGACAATGACCATCAATTTACGGGCCTGCTACAACATTTGTGTCATCATCTTCCATTGAGACACTGAATTAATTCATATTTATTTTTTGAATGACTCAGGGCAGCATGTTACACAGGCAGTAATAATGCTTGAATTAGCACAAGGTTGTGCCATCAATGGCTCTTAAGCTAATATTACTAGGACAAAACAAAAATCCCATTAAAAGGAGAGCATGTTCAGCACTGAGCACTAGAGAAGAGTATTTACATACTAAATCTTATTAATAAACACTCTAGTATAGTGAGAAAACAAATAGATATCAGCCTGAAATATTTAAGTACCGAGTCTAATACTGCTGAGCCAGCATTAGCTGTCATAATCAATGGGAATTGTTTACACAGTCTCCATTCCTTCGGTTACGCAAACAGATCCCATGTAAACACTAGACCGAACACATCGGTGCGTGGCCCCATTCCAGGCTACTCAGAAATGCAAGATAGTTCCAGTCTCAATGACAGCATCACCCCATGGCCAGAGCTCTCAAAGTGGGGATGAGGCAACCTACACTGAAATTCCTCACTCAGGACATACATGTGACATTGGGCAAATCGTTTTCACTCAGAAGGAATTTTTTCCACTCCTCTAAAGCCTATTTTTCTCCCATGGCTCTTTAAGAATTATGGCAGAAAGTGAAAAGATGAGTGTTCTTAATTACTCCTATGGAAAAATCCTATAGGATTCAGTAACTGGGGTGGGGATGGGTTGGATTTTTATCTAGGATGACAGAAAAGATTTCTGCAATGGAAACTTAGAGGATGATTCAAAGCCTTACAGAAAGAATACTCACTTTCACTAAATTTGAGTAGAGTTGTGAGAAAAAGCTTCAGAGCCCTGCTGACACTAGATTTTCTTACTCAAATTCTCTATCTCTTTTTAGAGGAGAAAAATGTTTCTCCCAGTATCGTCATCTAGAAGCTATATTTTTCTCATGTCCCATTAAATACCTTTTTATAATCTCCCTGCTCTTTTTAAATATTAATGTAATGTATATATCCAGTTATTTTATAAACTTTGCCAGCATATGACATGACGCTAGTGCTCATAAAACTAAAGCTGACTTCATTATATTTTACTTCAGGATAGTTATCAGGGGAACACTGTCTGATTCAGAAGAAAGAAAACACGCTTTCTTCGTGCATTAGAATGTTGTCAACTTATAATACCTAAATAAACTTTACTAGGATGAAAAAGTTTACTATACACTCATAAAATGGACGCATTGCTGAAGCTCCTAATGTTTGTTTGACGTTTTACGGCTGATGGGCAAGGATACTAAAAGGCAATTATGTGGTTGAAATGGAGTTTCATAGTTTACAGACAAATTTAAGATAAACATTCAAAGCAGACTCTGGATTTTGTACTTGAAAATGCACCAGCTACCCATTTGAGCCATATTCTTATAAAATCTATTCAGAGTAACATTGTCACATTTAAATCACAGTAATACTACTAAGTTGTTAATTTAGCTCATTTTGAGTAAGAATGGGTCAAACCAATTTGATCTGCTGTTTACCAAAGCCATAGAGCTCATTAATAGTGCTAGCAAACAATTATCATAGCATGGTGAAAGTTAGCCTACCAAGTGGAAATGTAAAAGCGTGACAGGGAGACAGGAAGAGTCAGAAGGGCTGCGTATTTCTCAAGGATGAATTTTCATGACACTGGTCTACAGTCCACATCAAAGTTAACACAACGAACTTCATCTGATAATTTCAAAAAAGTTTAGTTGAGAATCTGGAGAATTTTAAACCTCCTGAAAGTGAAGGCCAGTGAAGAAAAGCTTTCTCCCACAGCTCTGTCAATTCTTCTCATTCAGACCTGTAAAGTTCAGCTTGAGCTTCTAAGTCCATGACCTCTTTAAAGCAAAGCCACTGTGCTAGGCTTTCCTGTAAAGGAACTCAGCTGAGAACAGACAACTCTCTTCACAAACCACAGCACGTCTGAAGCGAGGTTGCAAGCACTACAAGCAAATGTGTTAACCACCATCTCACTGGCCTCCATCATCCTTTTCCTATCATCCCCACTTTAAAGAGCCTTTTCATAATTTATTGTCTGGAAGGCAAAATACTTAATGCTAATGTATTCAGGAATAGTATGCAGGAGGTTCCTAGGTTCAACAATCCATTTCTTGCCTTATCTGACAAAAGCATTTTGACTGTTTAATAATAACAAAAAAATCTGCATTTTAAATCCCTGGGAGAAGATATTTGTTTTAATTAGGAAGCTGTTGATTAATTTAACCCTGTGTAAGCACCATATTTAGCTATCATTAAACTGAAAAATACCTAAGAGTAATTAACATGACATCTTTTAAGAACTTTCTTCTAAAAGCTTTTAAGAACTTGTGTTCATTGTTTTCTGTCACGATAACAGAAATGCATACTTTCTTCATCAAACAATTGGAATATCAGAGCAGTTACCTTGCATGAGAAAGGTGTTTCTACCTCCTTTCTGGGATGCATCAAAATGTGCTTGAATTACTCTTTAGAGAACCTGATGTGGATGAACACTCTACAGCGCAGCTCCTGTCACAAACCTATTAGGTCTCTTGAGGGCTCGAGAAATTCATTGTACCTTGGCTTGTCTGTTTATAAAATTGGCAGGGCATTTTTAATTGTGTTCTCACCTCATGCACTTGCCAGTTTATTTTGGGAATAAAATTTGTTTCAAACCTTGAATTACACAGATTACAATGAAAGATTTCTTAGAGTGTTAGCTGACTAGCTGTTAAAACATGAATCCTCTGGTTTCTTAGAGTACTTCATGATGTGCGATGGCTAAGAAATATATGCATCAATAAAACTTTTAAATTGTCATTATATTAGTGACTATATCTCTTGAGGACAGAATTATGAAAAGCATCGTTGTTTTCGTATGTACAAGAAGTTGTATTTCAGCTGGCTGCTAAATATAACTAGCTAAAACCAAGGTCCATCACTTTCACTCTGAATACTTCCTTACTTCCCAAGGAGTCAATTAAGCCAATGGAACCATTCACAGAACAAGGATATTGGAATTCAGCCTCTAAATCGGTCTGCTAAGTGGTTAAATTGTGCTTACTTAGGAAATGGTTAGAAAGCAATTCCAAGTTATAGCATAAATAGAGCAAAAGCTCCACAGCCAGACAAAAATCTTGGACTGCTCCAGCAATTAGGGGAAGTTAAGTCCCAGCTTTGCTCTAGCTTTTAAAGAGAGCTTTGGGCTATGTTATAGCTGCATTACATACAAAATGGAGTGCTTCCCCCTATCTTTCCCCAAAATAAAGCTGTATTAGTCATAGTACAAATTCTTCATTTAACAAGATCTTTAATCTTGCAGAAATTAGAAGCACTGCACCTTCAGCTTCTAATTCATTACTTACTTGTCTCTTAAAAGGAGGCCAAATTTCTTTTGAAGGACAAAAATGTGATATGCTTTTAACCTGCAAATAATAAAGACATTTCTTGTACTTATTTAGAATAAAACCTAGCAGAAAAGGTCTTTGAGAGCAGAGCAGTTCTGGAAACAGCTTGGCACTAGCCTAGTAGTAAGAAAAGGTGAGAGGAACGTGAACGAAACTACAGGTGCTAGGAGAAAAAACACTTAATGCTATACATGTTAAATGGGTCCGCAAAGGCCTCTGAGAACCATGTACTACAGAATTAAGGGGCCTCAAAGCTTCCTGTCGAGATATCTCAAATTTCACTACCGTAAGAACTTGCCACTACATAACATAACCAGACCCCAATATCACTTCACAGTGCATCCTGATGCTGATTACATGTCATGCTCTAGACTTTACTAGAGAAACAATGGCATTTGAAACCAATACTCAAGGGCAGCCTTAAGCTTTTTAGCTATCATGAGCTACAAGACCTTAAATGGTTCTACAGTTTCCTCTCCAGGGCAATAACATAACATCCCCCAAAGGCTTCTGGCATTGCATGGGAAAGAGTGTGCAGGCCTTTCTGGCCAGCGTTCAGCACTGTGAGAAGGACAGCAGGGCACGCATGGATCCTGGTATGGGTGGCACCTGGTGAGGTGCAGAACCCACCTGGGAAAAAATTACTTCATTAACTCCCTACAGAACTCAAAAGGTACAGGAAGATTCTAAGCTGTTTCATGGAAGGTAAAAGCTTTCAGAGAGAAAAGAGAGCTATGACAAAGAAGTACACGTACACACTGCTGTATGTGACTAGAAATATATGCATCTGTTCAGGGGAAGTCTCAAAAATAACAAACTGCTTAGAAAAGTTGCAACATTTAGGACCTAGAGATCACTGCCCAGTCTCAAAACATCTCATGGACAATAAGCATCTATCATCAAACTGTCAATTCAAAACACTGTGGATTATGTGGTTGCGGGTCACCAGTTGTCCACAAGAACAGCTGGGGAACTTGGATCAAGTCGCCTTCACTGGATTAAAATACTGCAGTAACAGGCTAGTTTTCTCTGCAGGTGTGATACAGAAGAACACAAAGCTACATTCTTCAAAGTTACCTCCAGCCTTGTGTGAAGGATAGTTGTGCTGTATCAGAAGCACACCAGAAACTGTTCTGGAGTCACTATTCAACCTAATGATCCCTTGAGACACCAAGTTATGCCATCCATAGACTGGCAGACAGTAAAAGGGAAGGAAGGGTACCTAGCAGAGGGCTCAAGAATGATGGTCTGCACAAAGGCCAACAATACAGAAGCCTTGCCAGGGAATAAAATACCTTCCCATCTTCCTTCCATCCCTCTTTGTCATTAGCCCTTCCTATGGGTAGCTTATCATTGAGACTTTTTATATAAATACAATTACCAAGTTAAACCAAAATAGGATGGTAGTGGAAATCTGTGGAATCCTTGTAAATGCAGTATGACAGCTTACATTTTATGACATAAACTAATTAAAGTGTGCTTATTTTGTTTCTAGAACAGCATTTGAACTCAATGAAATGAAATATTTCATGGACGTCAACAGGGAGAGAATGGGAAACAATTTATCACATCGCCAACCCAGAGAAACATCATGCATATCCACCAACACAGACAAAACCAGGCATACACATAGCTGGGTGGGGTGCAAAACTACAGTTTTGTTCACTCATGAGAAACCTCTACAGTCAGCAGCTGATGGTCTGAGAAAAGTGTGAAAAGCCAGAGACTAAAGACACGCTGCATTTTCACAGGAAAGCCCATCAAAACTGAACAGGCCATTCTAAAGTTTCCAATTTGTTTGTGACTCTAGGATGTGACTTCTCCTTGAGTCTTGGTTCTGTACATTAGATCTCAGTAAAGAGGTTCCCAAGAGAATATCACTTCAAGCATCCAAACCAAGCCTTTATATATGGCAAAATAAAAGCATGAAAGACCTGAAAAACATCATTAACATTTTTAATTAGTCCTGTTTTTCAAAAACTTGATTTGTATCTCGTATCATATTTAGGCAATAATTTGTTGGCCACAGATGTTGCTCCAAAATTGGAAGCAAAAGTTCTTTTTATTAGGGATTTTTAATAAGGAAGAGGAAGACTCCTATCTAGAACAGAATAAGGCAACAAAATTTTATAAAAGTGTATATTCAATAAATTATATATATAGTCCTACTACCAGGCAAAGTAGTAATTTTTTGTTGTTTCATAATGCCATAACCATCTGATAAAGATCCCAGTTTTGTACACAATCTATTTCAGTTTCTCCATATGTTTTAAATGTAAGGCAAAAGGTCAAAACACAACCTTAAATATTTAAACTGGTCAATGACAGTCATACTGTCAATGAATTATCTCAAGTTTACTGTTAAATATGGATAGCCTTTGAGGTAACCTCAAGTACATGCCATGGCTTTCTAATGAGTTATTAAGTTATTAAGCTATGAAATATTTCTGAATTTTAAGCAAGACTAAGGAGTAGAACCCAAGTAAAACAAATTAAAAGGATAATAATTATGCAACATCTTGAGATGTACGAGACAGTCACACTATGCATATATCAAAAATACATTAATATACTGAACATATTAATAAAAAGCTAAGACTGGCCCTTCAAGACCTCAAGACTAATTGGAAAGGACTTAGACAGCACATCTTGAATAACTTCCGTTAACAGTTTTGGTAAGTCACTTTTCAACTATCTAAAACTGGAATAACTTAAACTATACAGTCTATCTGCTGTATTATCATTTGTTGAACTATCAGTGAAACATCATTAGACAGTTTGAGTAATGAAGCAAGTGTCTAATTGCCCCAACTTGAATCTTATTTCTGATGAACTTAAATGATTAACCATAAACTGGTTTCTAGATTTTAAGCACCACAGTTCAATTAAAGGCCAATGATTATCATCATCCCTGCGATAATTTACTTTGAACTCTGAGGAATTCTTTCAAAAAGGGTGACGCTTAAGCAGATATTATTTTTAATGAAGAAGCAAGCTTCAGAGCCAAGAGGCAGCTGTTATGCCACAGTACCTAGAAGGTTAGGAGGCCCACGCAACCCTTCAGTAATGTTGTGATCTACTGTGGTACCATCCTGCAGAACAAAGAGAGATTACTGCAGCAGGAACAACTACCGGGCCTCCCATTTGGCAGCTGAAACGTTGCTTCTGGGTCTTTCAAGTAACAGTCACTTATCCAAAGTCTTTTTATAAAAGCATGAGTACATACATGCATACTAGAGCCCGTGCATCAGGAAGCCAGACAGCCATTAACAAAAGGACTTTGCACAGGCAAAATTCCTGCTGAGCTGGGAGACAGACTCCTGACCCACACCCTGACAGTAATGCCCAGGGACATCTCACGTCAGGGTTTACCCAAACAACCATGTGAGGATCAGGCCCAAGCCACAGTAACAGCTACCTTGAAGCCTATGACATCCACTCTTTTAATTGGTCGCAGGCTGTACTTCATGGTCTAGATGAATTTCTGTGATTCCCCGATATTTGCACTCTCTGGGATTTTCATCTACTGCCAGACTGGAGATAGAGAATCTCTTTCTGAGGCTTCTGCTCAGTTTTATTTTCTGCTTCTCTCCTCAGAGCAGAGCACACGACATGTTGGGCGTGTGCCTGCCAGCTACACAGACTGTGACTGCAGCTCAGAAAGCAGCTTCCAGGGAGAGGGAAGAAGGAGACTTCAGAGCAAACTCACCAGTTATATCACTTACTGTGGGAGGGAGACCAGGAGACCCTAAAACTGATGTCCTACCTGAACATTTAAGCATTGGGCTACTCTGGAATGGGTCTCTCATAGCTCTCCTGTTGGAAGTGTTCAGATTTGAACAAAAAAGCCCATCTTGCATGTGCTGTGAGAGTAGCCACGAGGCTACAGTTAGTTGCTCTTACTTTCTGTGATGGCATAAACGGAGCACACTGCATTTGGGAACCCTTGGAGTGCATTTGCTGGGACTTAGGAAACTTGGAGTGCAGACACTGATCTGAATATGAAAAAAGTGAGTACTGGAGCTGGATTTTCCATAACTCATGGAAGTGTCCTAACCAGTGCATTATATGCTATTTGATGGCACAGAGAAGGGGGTGAGGGGAAGGAAGAAAGCATGCACATCTTTCTGAAAATGCAAATGTTTTTCAGGAGGGAAAACTGTCTTCCTCCAATTATTGTTTGACGGATTGCATCAACAATAAACTGTAGTCAAAGGGTAAGTAACCAGTGCTCTTTTAAGTCAACGATTTATGATCAAAGCTATTCATTATATCTTTTTGTATTGCTTATAAATGGAGTAGGCTTAACTGTATTCTGCAAAATATGATACCCTCACATATGTTTTTGGAAATTAGTATCTACCAAGTTCAGCTGCTTGCTTGTATCTGTAGCTACCAGAACTTAACCCACTCATACAAAATATCAAGACCACAAAAACAGAATAATACCCTTAGGAATGACACAGTTGGTATTATCTGACTAACGTCATTCTTCTGATAAACTTCTGACTGCTTTTTTCAAAGCTGCAATGCCCTCTTCTTTATAAATCTGGTAAGAAACAACAACAGTCTCAGAATGACTGTGAACATCTGAGAACACCTCGTCATTTCAGAAGACGCAGGTAAGGAGAACACTTTGTCACAGGGACATACAGAGAGAGATAGGACACCGCGTTTCACAGTGAGCACTTGATACAGCGAAAGTGCCCACATAGGGGAGAGTTAGGGTGGAAGAGAACAGCGCCTTGTTGTGATGGTATTGCACTGGGTCAGGAGTTTTGCCATGGGGCACATTCAGACCTTTGTATTTGTTCATAAGCAACAGCTTTGTCATGCCAACAGCAGAAGTCTCTCTTATTTGATAAAATCTACATTAAAGCGCAGTATCACGGATTCAGCTCTTCCCTTTAACCCCCCTGCAACACAACGTGTATTACAAATCTGCTACAGGAATCACTTCATCCAACATAGATACGCAGAGTCTCAAGGGTGGAAAGTGGCAGCTGTTCAACACATTCACTCATAGAAACATTGCTCACCATCAGTATTTGTTTTGCTATTGTTACAGTTATGTTAGTGGTGAAAATGTCTGAAATATTTGTTTGCTTTTCAGAAACAATCCCATAATGGCATTTTTTGCTGGAAATAATGCTTTGTGAACTGCAGATTAATGAGTAAAACAAGTGGTTAAAGACATCTTTTAAATATCATTCCTTTCTCTACTCATTTTATAGCTCAAGAGCCATGTGTCTCTCTTTAACATGTGATTTGCAATGTAATACTCCATGAGCTTCCATATCTGTCTTGTATAATAGTTTCAAATAAAATTTGGCTCTCTCTGTATCTTAACCTTGGGAACAGGACTCTTAAAATCCTGGAGGCCAAATACCAATATCCCTATAGGATTATCATGCACATCTGCATTTCTGGAAAGATGATATTTTTAAGGGAAAAGCTTTCAATTAAATGTTCCTCCAGAAACAATTGTTTTGCCCAGCTCTTTCTTGTTGCTCTCCTGGTAAGGGGCACATCACAGGGCAAACCTTTGCCATACTACAGTTTCATCTGGTAGGTGCCCTAAGAATAAATATTTGCAGTAAGTTTTATTTTTGTTTAAATCTCCTTTAGATTTCTAGAGTTGAGGTATAGCTGCCCTGAGAGAGTTTGTGTTATAGCGAGAGGACTGGAGGAACTCCCTTGTATCCCCACCTGAGACTCAATCTTACCCTGTCCTTCGCAGGCAGAAAGTTGCTAGCAACCCGCTCGAACCATGAATGAAGCTGCAAATGCCAGAATTTAGTCAGTCTTTTACATTTTTGCTTTCAGCCAAAGTACTTAAGGCACTGGGTAGCAGACATTGCAGATTCAGATGTAAGAGTGTTTCCATTTTAACCTCCTGTTTATAGTTCATTACCCAAAGTTTCTTGAAAGTTGCACTTTTGAGAAGGAAATTTCTCATTTTTGGTTTTGGCTAAGTGATCTTCTGCTTGCTTGGGGTTTTTGTTTGTTTGGTTGTTTGTTTGTTTGGGGTATTTTTATATTTGACCAAACACAGTTCAGCTATTTGAACAAGCAAAATGTTAAACATGCATATTTCCCTTAAATACACTATGAATTTTTTTAGTTGATTTTTGAAGCTGAAATGGCAAAGGGGTTAACAGCTAAAATCCAGAATGAAAACTGAGAATTCTTACCAAGAATAAGGGGCTGGGCTTGGAGAGAAAATATTCTGGTTTCAGCAAGACACATGAGCCCAAGCAAACTGAGTACTGACCACATGCAGTAGATTTTTTTGTTTGTGTTTTTGCTGAACTGAGAAAGGATGCACCCAAGGGAGAGATTAACAAACTGAGGCTACTCAGTTCACAATGTTTGTTGTCCAAGTCACAGAGCAACAAAGAAAAAATGCCAGAAAGTCCAAATATTCTAAAAACCTATTGATTTTAACTTATTTCATGCTTCACGAGCCTAGAAAAAGATAAGCTGTGAGACTGAAAGACCAGGAATACTGAAAATACAGCTTCAGACGCCTGTACCATTTATTAAACACCAATCGTCCCTAGCATTTCCTTTTTTTTTTTTCCCTTTTTAAAAAAACTATGAAGAGCATAAACTTAGAAAGGGAAACACTCTAAAACTCAACATGTTTAGTTTTCTTATCCTACCAGACTCACATAAACTATCTTTTTTAATAGGTCTTAACCTAGTGTTTAGGGTTTCCCCCCCCCCCCCAAGATCAAGATTACTGTCTGTGGTTTTGTGATGTCAGTAATTAGCACAATAAATCATTGTTCTGCTCCAGTGAGATGTTATGCCAGTAGATATTACTGAGTCCTACATCGGACATAAAAACCAACAAAACCAAAACCAACCGAAGGGTGGGATTTTCAAAAGCACTCAGCATTGGCCGAATTTTACACCCAATGAAGTTGGAGGTAATTTAAAGCAAAAATAAAAACAACCAACCAACCATAACATTCTCTTGTACCATATCATAACGAGGCAGTAGTAGGCTGAACAAAAAGTCTAGCGATCAAGGTTCAAATGTTGGTATTCTCTTATAAAAGTCAGTTGGCATGAAATACCAGTGGAAGATAAGCAGAGTACTGATCGCTGAGGGCAGACTGCACAACATCTCCAAGCGTCACCTCCCTAATAGTATTGAGAACAGTATTGTTTTTGCTCTCCTAGTGCAAGGGTACTCTGGAGAGATTACACAATAGCTGAAATGTTCTTGTGACGTGAAACTGGGACCTGGAATGAGTATTTACCCCTTCTTATTTCATGTATTGAAGATGGCTGATGCAGTGTGCTTCAGTATTAGAAAAAAGGACTTCTTTCTCATCCTAACATGTGAGTAAAATAGAAGGAAAGCTCACACGGAAGGCCTGCAGCATCACACATATGACTATGCAGTCCCATGAGGTAATGACAACATCTCCTCCAGAATCCCAGTATATTCAAGATATTCAAGAAAAAAACTGCTACAGAAACCTGCAAAACCTGGGTCTGAAGACTATGTTACACTTAGAAGAACCATGTTTCACTAGAAACAGTTGTGTAATGAATCAGAAAATAAATCCAAGGATAATCTCATTCTTCAGCTTTTAGACAGTTGCAAAGCACACAGGCCTTTTTACTTGAATTGTAGCTAGGAAAAAGCCATTAAAAAAGAATTGTAAAGAAATGTCTTGCATGCAAAAGATGGAGTCCAGTGTAATTTCACTTGCAATTTTCCTAAGTATGGGGAGTAAATGAAATGCAGATCTGTAAATTCAAGATCATCACAATGCTACAAAGTCTAAGGCACTCAAATCACCTTCAGATGTTGTTGCTGTTAAAATTAATGACAACAGGAGCGCAGTTGCTAATGTTAGGATACCAGACTCAGAAGTCTAGTCTATGAAAAAGGTTTGCCGCTACAACGGTATAACTGTTTTGGCATGAGCTTCTACTGGAGTTGCAATGTACCAGCAGAAAAAAAGTGCTTTTGTTGTTAGAGCTTATACCTTCCCCAAGCAAAATAGAATATACTAGCCAAAGCTTTTTTTTTTTTTTTCCTGGTACAACCATGTCTACACTAGAGCTTTTGCCAATACACACATGCAGCCAAAAATCACACCTCCAACTTACATTACTATACTGGCAAGCGTTTCTAGCACTGGCCTTAAAGCAGTTATTTGTTCAATCATTGCTTTCCACAATCACCCCTCACCCTAAAAATACTGTATTTCTTCACAGGTAGAAAGTTGGGGGAAAAAAAAAATCTATCATTTTAGGTCTTGTTCAGCTGTTTCTTATATCGGGTAAGGATTTTTCTTTTGCCTTCACAAAAGTTGAATTCCCCCCCTTACAAAAACAGTGTAAAACATTCGGGGGGCGGAGGGGGGGGCAGTGTGAATCTTTAACCCTACAGCAGAACAAACAAACAAAAGTTCAGGTCAGCCCTTGCTCATCTTGCAACAGGGGCAGAGAGACAGAGAAAGAACAGAATTCTCTCAATACTAATGACTGCTGTTGCCATTCTTTACATACCAAAGTGAATACAGTCCGTCAGCTTTAAAAGCGCTATTTCTGTTCCTATTGCCGCGTCTGACTTCCCAGCTAAAGCAGATTCTTCCATAAACAAAAAGTCGAACAATTTTCACTCTCAAAGCTCACACAGAAAGTAGTACTTTCAAGGGGACACAATTAGTCCAAACCAGGGGGTGAGGGGACACAGGAAGGAGGAAAGAAACGCTGTTTCACAAAACCTCAGGCTGCCCTCCATGAGAAGAGGAGGATTTTCATGTGACTTGTCTTGGTCTGAGATTACAAAAAACAACTATATGTTTTGAAGCACATTTGTTTTCAATAGTTGCAATATTTTTTGCAAAAAAAATTATCAAAACAATGGCTTTAAACATCGTATGGGAAAAAGGAGCCTAAAGTGTTTCATTTTACTTCTAAAGCAGCAGTACAATATTTTCTTAATATCCTCCACCTCTCCAAGCCATTTCCTGTGGTTTGTCCTAAAATTTACCCTCGTCAGCCTAAACAGTAGTGTCAACTATGCGTGAAGAATCAACTTGCTTTTGGACTGAAAACAACTGTATCCTTTTAAAATGCCATGGCTGCAGCATCACTAGAGAAGCCAAAACCTGTGTGGATCTAGAGACAGAACTTGCTTCTCCTTCCTCAGGTTGGTATTTTTCCCATGCTAAGTGTCAAACAAGTCACTTTGGGAAACACCATACTATTTCTGCCTGTGCTGCTTCTGTTCTGCACACTTTCAAGTAGTAAGTAGAGACTTGAAGATATACAGCGGATTTGGGTTGATATTAAATTAAACAAACTTTTCCCTTGGAAACTGTCTAGCAGAGCCTGCAGAAATTAGTTGTCACTGCACCTGGATGTGGAATACTGTAAGTTTTAGGGAAATTTCCATGTCATACACTGGTTTAATGCACTACTGGCACATGTAACCTGCAGAACTCAGATGCACATATAGATTCCAAGGTTTAGAAATATCCACATTTAGGGTTTTGGTTTGAGCTCCTCCCTAGTAAAAACTTCTTCACTTCTGAGCCCATAATGATACTTTACAACTACAGAGCTCTGCTATGACTCTTTACAGGTTGGAAAAACCTGGACCTTTCATTGTGCAAGTAACTCCTAAGATTACCAAAGGAAAGTAAGGCCCACAGCCAGCCCATCTGACGCAAGGAGAGTGACATCCGGACGTGTTTGGAGTATCAACACCTCCAATCCAGCTTCATGCTGCCAGGAGCTTTTTCCTGTTTGGAATCAAATGTAAAGACACCTGGGATCAAACACAAATGATCTCTTTCGATTTCATCCACGGTGACGTAAGGTAAGGACTGCTTGACAGCACTCAGAGGAGTTGGTGCACACAGCCTGCAGGTACTCAGGGCTACTCAGGTTCCCCTACGCTGTTTCTTCAGCCCTGGGTTTCTCTCAAGTACTTGCTGCCAGCTGCACTGAGCTGTATACAGAAGAACAATATGCAATAAACAGACATCATTAGAGAAGTGTTATTTTTCTTATTACAGAAAAGTTGAGAACTTTCACAATATCTTGAAACAGTGCTCAGAAATTACCTCTTCAGCTTGGCATCCGTTCCCTCTTTAGGAACAAAACAACTCCAGCAATTACAGGAAAAAGCCAAACTGACATAACTAAACCAAGAAAGCCTTTCATCTATTCACCTCACAAGGTTTTGTTTGTTGTTTTTTTTTTTTTTTTAACTACTTCTTAAAGGCTTGGAAAAAAGCATTAGGTGCTCTTTGCATGCAGAACATTTATGACCTTGTTCAACTTCTTCAATATATTTCTTACTAATGCTTGCTGTATTAATGGACTCAGCCCAAGAAGTAGTAATACTGAGCTTTTTAATTGCTTTACGCAATTAAATGCTAATGCTTCAATCATTAACAATAATGCTGAATACCATGCTTTGGAGCACAATGTAAGCAATGTATTAAAAACAAATGCTTCACCAGGTTCCTACCTTTTAGTTTTTATACATAGTTCAGAATAAGAAGCCTAAAAATAAATAGCATTTATTGTCACTGGAGAAAGTGCTACAGTAAAGAGCAGCAAACAACTGGTAGCCACAATTATAACCTCCACCCCTATAGCCTTCACAGAGCCTTTGCTGTTGCTGTCTATGTAAGCAGAGCAGAGCTGTGTGCTTCAGGGTGAGAGTTTTCTTGGAAATGTTTACTATAATGAGAGAATTTTCTGTTCTTTTTCTTTTAATCACAACACTGTCCAGTTCTGAGACCTGAATTGATGCAAAAAAAAAAAAAATAAATCTAGATGACATTTCAAGGAATTTAATAATCAGATGCCTCATTGCACTGCCTGGGAGTGTGTTTCACATTATATTGAAATTATTGGCACCCAGTCATGTTATGGCAAAACTAGCTGACACCATGCTTGGTTACAGCTGTTGCCACAACAGTAGTTATTTGGCAAGTGATGTGAAAGAGGACAAAGTGCTATTGTGAGCTTACACCAAGCTTTTACACATTATGTCTCTAGTTCATAAAGAGGAAGGAAGAAAAGAAAGGCCACCCTTTTTTTCAGGGCAACCACATTGTGACTCTAAGTGAAGGTGTTTGTCAAAAGACATCAAAACCACCTCAGATTGACAGGCTATGAAAACCACAGAAGGGGACGGAGAGGAAGCACAAGACTCCTGCAAGAAACGCAAATCAAACTTTGGGAAGGTAAGATGGGGTAAGCCAGAAAAAAGAAGGGCAAAGAGCTCTTGGAAAGCGAACTGGCCCTTTGTCCCCAAAAGGAACAGCAGATCTCAACTGCAACTTTGTGGGAAGCACCAAGAGCGGATCAAACTCTGATGAAGGCCAGTTGTGTTCCCAAGGGACGGTCTGTCATAGGTTGGCTGCTCTTGAAAATCAGGTCTTCCCGAGTGTGGTGAGGAGACACATGCCTTTATGTCTGCTTTCTTTGTGAGTCCATCCACATTACAGAGGGAAGGATTTTACCTTTGGCTAAAACACTTGCATCTCTTTTTTTTCTCCAGAAAGAAGCTGGAGAGCCTGCCTTACCACACAGATGGTTTCCCATTAAAATAATCAACAACAATGTTGGAACTCTGTTCCTTGAAAGGAGGTTTGTGTCTGTGCCCAAGTGAGCCAACAGAGGAAAAATCAGCTGCTACACATTAAGGAAAAAGTAACACATTTAAAACAAAAAACAAAACAAAACAAAAGGAAAGAAAAAAGAATTTTCATCCAGTATTTAATTGCAAAAACATGGTGGGAGAGAAAGAGGACGCACGAGAAACTCCAGGACTTCTTGCATCTGAAGCAGCCATTTTGCAATGTACGACAGTAATGCTTCAATGCTGGTTGGTGCAGAGAAGTGTCCTCAATCTTTTAAATTAATTTACTGACTCTGATGGTTCTTCTTCCACAACACAATGTTACTCTAAGCCCCTCCTCCCATCTAGTCCAGCTCTAATAATGACCTAGCATTTGTTCTTATGTCCATGGTTTTGAGACCCATACTCTATATTAATCCAAAATGAAAAATTCAGATGAGAGAAAACAGCCAAACAGTTCACCTGTGTGAGTATTGACTGTTGTCTATGTGAAAAAGTCAGCACTTTCCAGAAAACTCAACCACCATGGCGTATCCAAGATGCAAAAGTGATTTCCTCTTGTACGAACGAGGTATCTCACATGTGTTTGCTTTTGCCAAAGGCTGATTTGAACGGTAGCCACAGGAACATAATATGTATAAACTAGTCTTACTATGTGACAGTTTATAGAAAAGCGCTTGTTGACTTTTAAAATGTGGGAAGACACTAGAAAATATTTTAAGAAGATTTTTTCCCTTCCTTCCTCTTTATTCCCCCCTTATTATTTAAATATTCCCCTTCAGTGGGGAATCGCACTACACGTACATGAAAACTGCAAAGTGAAACTGAAGATAAACAGAAAGTGACTGATCTCATTTCACTGAGCAAGAGGGTTGAAGGCCAGAAAGGAAATAAATTGCTTTAGGGGTGGGATGTTAAGCAAATATTTACACAATTTTCCAGTTTTTATCAAACATAAAATATAATCTAATAATCATCTAAGGAATGTTTTGAGAACATTTTCCCTTAAGTATTACTCAACATTAAGACATGGATGATCAAAAAGTAGAGACCCACTCCAACCAAGCATGCAGCAGTATTTATCTCAAGCTCTCCCTAGTAGGAAAGATTACAAGGATTAGGTTTCAAGCTTGTGCAATTGCCTTTAGACAAACACAACAATATGCAATAAACTACTATTCCCCAGATGACTTCAGAAAAAAAACCCCATGCTAATGACAATTAAGACTGAAATAAAATAAGTAACAACGCAGGACAAAGAGGCCCCCTTGAAAGATGCATTAGCATGGAAGCCATCAAATCAGGGGGTGGTGGCTTTCCATGTGGGGAGGCATTCCCTGGGGCCACTTCTTGGCTTCCTCCTCACAAAGGAGTTCATTCCTTTCAATGATGATTTAAATTATTATATTCTCAGGGTTTGGATGAAAGAAAGCACGGTACAGTGGGTCTCAAACTAAAGTCAATCTCAGAACGCAATAGTTTAGAGAGGAGGATCAGGTTTAATAGTCCTCCCAACCAATCTCTGTTATCCAGGTCAGCCACAACAATATTTTCCTACGAAACCTGTATTTAATTGGGTCAGTGGAGCAAGAAGACAAAACAGAAACTCTACTGTAAGCTAGTCTCTACATTTATAAAACAGAGCTTTTCTCTGGTATCTTGTGCACCTGCTCCTCCTCTCAGATTCAGAGAACAAGCATTTGGGCACACCCTTTTCCATTGATTTCAATTAACAGAATGATAAGCATACAGAAATCACTGCCTGAAACAGAGCATGACAGCATCTTTGCAGCACTGCCTTTTCTTTGGGTCCATTCAACATTCCCTACCCACCTATGTGTTGTCTGTTTACAGTGTGCATCTCTGAGACGAGGTCCCTATTTCCTTAGTTGATTGCTAAGCACCTGGAACACTGCTAATATGGTTTATGTAGTTTATTATAAAACAATTCTACAATATGTTTAACATCATATATGTGTATCATATAATTCCAAATACTCCATCTTACTCCAAAGAGGACACTGGGAATTTACTAGGAAACAACTACTTGTGAGCAATTCCTGTTTGAAGAATTATAAATGGCTCATCTCATTTGAACACTTAGATTCCTCAAAGAGGAATCATCTGATGGAACTGGCATGTGGGAGCTTAATTCTCCCACTGCTTGCTGGTAGGGCTTTAATAAATCATCAATAATTCAAAATGACCGTTAAAATATGACCAACCAAGTGCACCAGCACAAGAGACATTCGATAAAGAATACTCTTCATGAAGAGGGTAATCTACAGCATCGTTAGTTACCAGCTATCACATTCAAACCTCATTTTACCCTAGCTTTCAACATGTGCCTGCTACACAAACTGTCTAACAGTCTCTCTCCTAACTTTACAGCTAAGAGCAGCATCATGTCACTGGATGTTTCAACAAAATGCAATTGAAATCCACATTTTTGTTTTCTCCTTAATCAGAAGTTGAACAGCAAAATATTGGAATTTCAAAGGCTCACTAGTATGTTTTTGGTCATCAAGTTACTACACGAGATAGAATTTTTATGCATTCCTAGATTATCTTCATAGCTTTACCCATTCACGTTCTGTAACAAACTATGTTTCTTTTTATTTCCCCAGAGGCAAAAGCTGATGGTGCTAAAGGTAATTTTGGTCAGGGGAAGTAAGTGACTGTCTACCTTTACCCCTGAGTCTACACATCTTTCCTCCACACCGTCTTTGAACAAGGAAACAGCAGCGCTGTGACAGTAAGTCATAAAACATTGCATTTGCAGGGATATATTTCTTCTTTGAGGAACCCTAAAGTACTTAACAAACGTTTGTAAAGTACTGATTGTTTGCAGGTTGACAGCAGCCAGCAATAATACATCTCAGTCCACAGCAAGCTATAAGAACATCATTTCTGACAGGAGCAGTAAGGAGAGATCGATAAGGAAGAAGCAGTTGCCCGGGCTAGCACATCAAGTTTAACATTACTGCTCTTCTATATATACACTTAATCATTATGTCTCCAGGGATGCATTAATTCTATTTGTTGAACCAACCCACATACTCTTTTCTGTCTGCAACACACCAAAAATGTCACCCAAGGAAAGATGAGCCTGTCACCTGTAGCCCTCAAAATTATATTATCTGAAGAAGACAACAAGGAATTGATACCTCCTCTTTCTCATATCTACGTTCAGTAGTTAAGGAGATCAGGTACGTACTTGGTAATGGACTGTTATGGGAAATCAGATACTCCACACCCCTCTAGTCTAAATTCTTCCCATGCTTCTCTTTCACCCCTTTTAAATCCATTTAAGCCATGACTCCAGATCAGGACAGGCCCTGCTACTGGTTAGTTCATCATTCACAAACTCTCATCAGGTTGTCATGTGAGGACCATGCACAGATTAATTAAGGGCATTTGCTCTTGGAATGTTTTGTTGAGATATGGAACATTATCCTCATTTTAGAGATGCACAGAAACAGATGTGTCCACAGTTATCCAAGATATACCCAGGACAAAGCTAGGATTCAAACATTAGTAGTCAAGTTTCTGATTGTTTTTCCTGGATTGGAATGGGAAAAAAAAAACCCTCAACACCTTTAGAAGATTAAAAATAAGTTAGTTACACAGTATCTCAAGATTGGAAGGCAATACATCATGAAGCATATGGAAACATGCCAATGCTTAACATTCAACTTACGTGAAATACAGATATGAAAAGACTATAAAAGGGACACTTATAGCTGAGTCTTAAAAAATATTTTAAATATTTTAACCATGAAAATATTGTATATTTTGAAAGCATATATAATGGCTCATAAAATGAGATGTTTTCTTCTCTTCGCTCATACACTTGAAAATATTTTATCTCTAAAATTTGTGCCAGCATAAAAAAGGCCTAGTAAAAAAATCTTCTTTCCTCCCACCCCAAGATTAAAAAAAAAAAGAATAATATAATTAGCTTGCCTTTGAAATAGACTTAAAGACTTAGAAAGCTATGTCCTCATGTTTGTAACACTAAATGGCAAGTGAACGCACTTCTTTTTAGTACACAGACTTTGTTTCTGAGTATACATTCAGCGCCTCTGAGTATAGCTGCATTATGTAGGAACAGAAACCAAAATGAGAATCTCCTATGGATGAATATTTTGCTGCTAGTTTTTTATACAAGTGCATACGACAAGAAATGACTAAGATCTCATCCTGACTGACTCTCTGCTGATTTAAAAGGTGATGTCAAAGTGAGCTAAACTGGCATTTGCAGAGCTCCGCAGACGCATCGCTGCTGAGCAGCTCTGTTGTTAAGCTCAAGACGACTCCTCCAGCCTTGCTGACCTGCAAACTCACTCTTAGCCATACCGCTTCCACAAGTCCTTTCCCTTCGCTGGCTACTGGCAATGCCAGTCAGGCCTTCACCTGGTGATAAACCCAATTATATTTCCTCATAAAACACAATGAGAAAGGAGACTGAGTCCTCCAATAAATACCGTAACCTCTAGGCATCTTAAGCACAAGCTGTGAAGTAAAACACTAAAATGAACATTACTGTTTTAATACGGGATTGTATGACCTTCCACCTCCTTAAAAATGTGCTAGCAAACAAGATTTTACTTATGAATGAATTTTTAATGTATTTTGGTAGCTATTTTTTGGTGCTTACCAAGGATACTTTCGGGAAATTGAAATACCAAGCAATTTCCTTTGTTTCTAGCACAAATACACCCATTCACCTCTAGCCCTTGAATAAGACTGGGTTTTGCTGTTGCTGTCTGTTTTATTCTGCTTAAGCATTGCTGAAAATAAAATAAATCGACTGTGAGAGAAAGCAACTTCTTGTCTCCAAAGTTTTGAAATCACTGAATCTTGTCATATTTAATAATTCAGACTCACTCCTCTAAATTTTGTCCGTGAAAATAAGATGGTCTTTATATTCCAAAGATGTCTTCACAAAAGTCTGCAGTACTGGATCTTCTGACGCCGAGTGATTATGAAACCCCCTTTTGTTCTCATAACTTCATGATGTATATCTATAACTCTTTCTTGTTTGTGAAGATAAGACCAGCCTTGTCTCTCTAAATGCCATTTCAAAGGAAGATTCACAGTTGTTTGACTTTTGATCTGTGTGGCAACTAGCTCGACCACCTGCGCTGGGTTCGACCAGTTACTGAGCTTGCTTTGTACCATCTTATGAACACAGCAAGCCTTTTAAACCAGAATGAGCTGATGTGTGAATACACCAATTTACAATGTAAATACAGGGTCCAACAATATGGGCATCTTTAATGACCAAATGTCTAAAGTGCATATATTGTTTACTGATTATATCATTAAATAAAACAGATGGCTCATATTCTCCATCCACCTACAGTGGATTAAAACACAATGGTGTAATAGTCTGGTAAACTGGTAATGTGAAACATTGCTTTGTACTGGTGTAGTAATATAAATAGCTGTTCACAAATGAGGTACAAGGCCCCACTGCCACTAAGAGTAATTAGTTTAAGGCTGTACTGAAAGAATGCTACCTTCACAATCAACACGTGTGTGCCATTTACACTGAAAACTGCGTTTGAAAAAATATAGCGGTGACAGAAAGCAGCAAGGAAGTTTCTCGGCATGGATAAAGTAGACCATATGCTTCCCAACACGTAGGCAAGACTGAGCACACTTAGAACCATGCTTCTCAAACAATTCCCTATTTAAATGCATTATTTGCAGCCACGATAAGCATGTCAGAGAAACATACGGTGCTTTTTTTTGCTTGCAGAAGCATTTTTATCAGGAGAAAAGCAGGGAGTTGGTGCAAAAATAATTTTAAGATGCAACTTTTATTCAAGAAGAAAAATTATCCGTTAGTGTTGTAATCTTAAACTATCAGCAGATCTACTAAATAAGACAAGATGAAGACTTTGCTCTAACTTGCAAATGTTACAAAAACTTTCTGGGTTACAGCTTAGTTAATATAGCAAAGTCCAAGCTAAACAAAAGCTCTTAGGTAACAAATGCTACATAGTGAGATCCTGCAAGCTAAGCCATGTTAACGCTCATGGAAAAATGTTAATATTTGCAGAAGGCATCTAGGTCAGTGAAAAACTCTTCTGCTATGTTTTTAAACTGGACAGTACTAATACCACTTATAATTCTAACAAATTGTAGCTCCTGACTATTCAAATTCATTGACTAGTTTTTCAAGTCTTCAAAAAAACCCAATTAATAAACTGATTTTAAAATATGAGTTATAATCCTGATCCTAAGACTGAAGAAGCATTAGCACTGAAAATTTATCAGTCTGAAGCAAGCAGGTTGAAAGAGTCTCTCCCTTGTTTATATTATTCTAGATATTTCTGAAACAAATTTCAATGATTTTCAATGAATTACTTTAGAGCTACACAAATATTGTAGAGAACATAAATCTCAGTGTTTACGGTAAAATTGTTTTTCTCTGTCTTTCCCATTTTGCTCAATTTCCACACTGACTTTTCTTTGCCTTCTTGATTAGGTTCAAATCTTCCGTATTAGTTAAAGAGCCAGCCAAAATTAGCAAATTTTCATCCTTCGTATCACCAAGTAGACTAAACAATCTCTCATTGTAAGACCACACTTTCTCATTCATGACTTTGTTATTCTTCAGACAGATGCTCAGCAGGTTAGCGACGTGTGAACATTTCTTCTGCAGAGTTTTAAAGGTCCAATACAACATAATTACATGCTACCGAAGGATATAAATTCTCCCTCAGTTTTGGTCTTGTCCCACAGCAGCACTAATTTATCTGCAACAAACTCTAAGTGATCCTGGTTTTCCTTAGCTGTTGATTTCTCACAGTCATCACTTATGGCTGTCTTTGTAAAACTACAACAACAACAAACAACACCCTCCCAAACAAACTTTGCTCAAACTGAGAGATCCTCATTCAATATTAGGGCTACAGACGAGCAAACTACTCACACGATTAAGACCTGCAAGTTCAGGTCCTGGATTTTGTGGTACAGCTTGAGTGACTGACTTCAACAAAAATTGTACTCAGCAAATCCTGAGTTTTCCTTTGTTCCAGCTGTTGGTCACTTAAGCTCTTATGTCTCTTTAACACAGCCAAAACTCTGACCTGCTCCATGAGCTAGATTGAAAATGATCTAATCTAAAAGATTAGCTAATAAGGACAAGATTCTGATATCACAGCAGTTTTAAATCAGTCTGATGACTTCATTGTTTTCTTGAAGATAAAGTCCTTGGTGTGTGATCAGAATCGTCCTGGAAAGCTGAATTAATTTTGCTTTTATTAAAAGCCAACAATTTCAATCAAGTGTGGCAAGAAAAGTGCCAAGTGCTACTGGAAATCATACTCAGAATGCACAAAAGAGCCTCTTTACCTGATAAAGATTAACAAAGCTCCTGCAGAGACCTGACAGAAGACTAGGCAAAACAATTCCCATTCCAACCATTTGTTTCCAAATACTAGATCTGTCCAAAATGCTGCTGTGTCTATGGGCAAGGGTGGGAGAAATAAGTTAAAAATTCGGATGGTTGTTTGACAACATTACTGCCTTTTTCTTAAAACGTTTAGAAGTGCCACAAAAAAGTTAAATCTCTGTATTTTGTTGATCTTGTTTCAGTTTCAAATGTTACTTTTAGTCAGCTTAGTATACAGTCTAGTTTTAGTCCAGATATGCAACCTCAAGAGAATGATTTAATTTTGGTGTCTCTATTTGCAAAGCTCAGTGACACCTACGCATGAAGCTACTGTTTGGAGAGGCTTAGCTTCCAGCATTTGCCTATTAGAACACTATCCAAGTCTTCCATTTTTACATTCCTGAATCCCATCAAAAGGCTTGGCTTGATGAAAACTGGAAACTATAATTTCATTCTGTACACTATTATTTATGTTCTCTAATTCTTGAAAAGTTCAGCACAAATTTCTTCCCACAGCAGAAGTCATGGGCCATGACAGAGCACGGAAATCTCCTCAAATGCACCAGCACATAAAAGCTCTCTGTCTACTGAGGAAGAAAGATTTGGGCTAAACGTTAGGGAAAACTTGGAACAGTTTGATGGAGGAGACGGGGAATGTTCATGAGTGCAGAGCAGGCCAGACGAGTGTCTGCCAGGATTGAAACAGGGACAGTCAGTCCTGCCTTAACACAAAGGGATGAACTTTCCTGACATCACTTCCAAGTTGATTCTATTTCTTTTGGTAAATTTGTGGATTAAAATGAAATGACTCATGTAGCAAGATATCATGCAGATCTGTGATCAGAAAATGTTACATTTAGGAATTTATGGCTTAAACACTCCGTAGTAAATGGAATGTGTAAAATTTGGCATATATTATTCTGTGACAGTTATAGTGTGAGTGGTGTCAAGAACAACATGATCCAAAATTTACTACTGGCCTTAAGGAGCTTGATTTAATTGATTTCTGAAGAGCTGTCTCCAATTATTTCAGCAATTACCAATGTCAGCTTTTGCTAACAGGTTCCCTACTTCACACTGCTTCATATAAACAATCTCACCACATTCAAAATATTTTCACTACCTTCGCTATTCCTGAATATCATGTCAGAGAGAACTCATCCAACTAGAAACTACTTGTAACTGCTGCAAGAAAGCACTGCACTGATTATGCTGATATAAGACATGCCTTCCCATGAAAGCACATGATGGGACATCTATTGTGGTTCAGACGTGACAACGCTGACTATGAAATGCCTTTTGTTTCACTCATGACACTGTGAACCTTTTTAGGCTCTAGCTGCTTAATGGTAGTCAACATATCTCAATACAGAGAGCAATCACAAAGGGTTACGTGATATTTAACCTATTACGATGCTTTACATTCTTGGTATATGCAGTCTAGGACTAGCTTGGATAATTATCCATTGGGATCCTGCTTTCCTGCAGAAACACAACTGTGCTTTAGATAATGTTCTTTCCAGCTGTTCAGCTGGACACAAGTAGATAGAAGGGGGGCAAATGAGATAGTAATTCCAGATGATAGAAAAGAGGGAATGGAGAGGACAGAACAAAGGCCATTGTACATTTAAAAAAGGAATGAAAAAAGAGAATTAGAAATATTGTCTGAAGAATGTTGAGAGCTCTGCTCATAATGGACGTAGTGGAGGCAGCTTGACACATGGATAAAGCTGTCCAACAATCTGAAAAATAAAACAATGCTACAATATAAATGCTTCTATCTCAATGAATGAAGGACATACTCTTCTAAGACTGCCTAGGTGCAAGGAGATTAAAACACTGACTTATTTTATCCTATGCACTTAAGTTATTAAAAGGTAAAGATCAATCATGATGCTCCTTTTTTTTTTCCAGGTTTGAAGTAAATTTAACTCTGTATCACTTAGGCTGTTGGAGCTGAAGGTTTGCAAAGGCTAAGGTGGCATTAAACTAATCATAGCTACATGCTTGCAATGTTGAAATCGGTCTCATTCTGTCAGGCACTCAGTACCTTCAGTATATGGCTTGGAATTCTCCACATACACTGTTTGCTGTAGCTATGGCGGTTATACAGCAGCTCGTAAGACTTCTGCACCTTCTACGATGCATGAACTGAAAAGTATTTAACACTGAATGAAAGTAGAGTAAGATTTTTCAAAAGCATTTTGGAAACAACATACAGAATACTGTCCAAGAAAGATGAGCAAGGTTTTAAAAATGGCTCTCAATTAATTATTAAAAATAAGAAATGCATGTTACATACATCAGATTACGCTATACCTAAATTGAGAACAGGGAACTCACAGTGTCCCATACTATTTTAAAATTCTTGCTGTTCAGACCTAGAGGTACATTTCCTGTTTTTTGGTTGGACTCCTAATGATGAAGAATGCTTACCCTTGGGAATTCTGCTGACACTACATTTACGTTTTCCAGATGTTTTGTCCATCACTTCAACAAAGAAACAAGGTTTCTTTTTAAAGTCAAAGTGAGGGACGACCAGGTACTAATTAATGCCAAGGTTTAATCTGGAATAACAAGCCATTACGTTCCTTACCCAAAGACTATCTTGTGATTAACAGCACCACAAAGCTGTTCTGTTTCCTGCTGAAAAGATTCAACACTTCGTAATTGATAAAGACTAGTTGCATATTAAAACACAAACATGTACAATAATATAAGAATCAAGTAACTATATTAAATGCTTAAAAGTCAGGAAATTAAAAAAAAATGTTCTTACACTGACAGTAACAAGCACTAAAATACCCTACGTGTATTTTATGGTTTCCATTTAACCACAGAAATATTAAGGACAGGGTTTGCTCTGTAATCGGCCTTGAGCAAGGGAGGACAATAAAAGCTGTGTTGCCCCAAGAGATGACCCGGAATCATTCTGCCACTCACTCCCCCCTTATTCAGTCTCCCTCAAGTTAAGGGAATTGTTCCTTTGGTTTAAGTTAACCATATGCTTAAATGTGTTCCTGAATCAAGGTCTAAATTACTGAAGTAAACAGCTGCAGCTGTAAATATTCAACATGGAGCAGATATGTTGCTAAAGGATTTACTGTTTCAATCATTTTTCAGTGTGGAAATACATCTTGAAGTAAAAAAAGTTGCTGAAATAATTTCTGCTCAAACTTCTTTTGGCTTGAGACCAAATATGCAAAGTTCCTGCTGGAAAGAGGAATTCCTCTATTAGCATGAAAACAAGGCAAATCTAACTGTATGTTAAACTTCACTCCGTATCTGCGATACGAAGACTTTCCTCCAGAAAACTGCAGAGACTCAACAGTCATGGCCTAGTATGACTGATACCGAGATAGGCTTTAGCTCAGAAGAAAATCTTTTTCATTACGGACTTTTGGGGATGGAAACAGAGATTGGCAGGGAAATAGGGGAAAAAGACGGTGATAACACTCACTCTTTGTTTCAGTTTGCTTCAACAGGGACATGACTGTCTCTATTGCTATTCTTCTACATATGGAAATGTGGGCTTTGTCGTCAAAAGAGAAGGCAGAAGAGACATAATTACCTTTTCACACCTCTAGGAGTGTGAGAAAGCAAATAAAAAAATTCTTGTGCATCCACTGCTGAAAGGCCACCTGACCAGGTCAATGGGTGGAGGTGGAACACCCCACACCCTTTTTAAAGAAGTGCCCTACACCGAATGTCATCTCAGCCTAATGACCACAGGGGCCCCTTCACAACTGCTGAAGTTGTTTGAGAACTCCTAGGAATGACTGCAATCCAGGCCCAAGCTCTGAAGGCCAATTCTAAATCACTTTGTTTTAAATCACTTCTGCTTAGGACCAGAGGCAACAGACACAAGTTGGATGCTGGGAAATTTCAGTTAGATACCTGGAAAAATTGCTTATTTCAGCTGTTACTGGAACAGATTGCTTAGAGAGGCACTAGTATCTCCAACCTTGGATGTGTTTGAAACTTGACTGGGGAAGTCTCTGAGCAACCTGCTCTAACTAGACTTGCTTTGAGCAGGACATTGGACCAGATGACCTTTAGAGGACCCTTTCAACCTAAATTGTCCTATGATACTATGAAATGTTGAAAAATAACTGTAAGGTCTGGACTATCCTGAAGTTCAAAAGTACAAGGAAGTCTGACTAGAAGTGATGCAAGAAGCAGGACTACCAGCATTTGCCTGGAAAGAAGAGTGAAGAAGCTCGACTACAACTAGCACGGAGGCACAGGCATTCCGTTTCTGATTGTAGTCACATCGGTCATGCAGCTGTTGGCAAGTCATATAACTTATCACCTGAGAGCTGAACGCTTACTGCTTCATTTCCATCAGCTGGAGGTAGTGTCTCTGTCCTGTTGGAAATCAAATTTTAAAAGTCTCTTTTATAAGAGCAGATGTGTTCATGATCTTCTCAAAGCATCATCGATAACAATTCAGAAGACTGAAATCTGAAGATTAAAAGAGTATTTTTGGCATAAAAATTTCCTGGTGAACCAGACAGAATACAAAGTTGTTCTGGAGGGTAGTAGCTATTTTTCTAAAATATTTTTCTGCCATTTGGAGGGGGGTAGATAGAATTTATCTGCTAATTGGATAAAGATTCAAATCTACTGAAATTTTTATCTGGTTACTTTTAGGTTGGTTTGTTTCCCACTGGGCCGTGTGTGGCTTGGAGACTGTCCAAATTCTTTTCTTAAAAGTTTTTCTAGGCTATTGGATTAGGATATGGGCAAAAGACTGAAGATCGTTCAGAACATATTCTTTTCTGTTTCTTTCTAACACACTGTGCTCCCCAATTCACATTGGAGTAGAGGCCACGGGATAGATGTCTGAGGCGGCAATATTGCAGCTAACCACAGAAGATGCCATTTCCTTATGTTAAAACCTACTATTTGAAAATTCTGTAACTGAAACTACACTGAGCTTCTGTTATAGTCTCACAATTTTAAAGAGGAGTCATTAAATGTTAGGATGTCCAGAGCTATAGATACATGTAAAAGGAAATGATTAATGTTTTGACATTATCAACACGCTGATATTATCCTAGTAATGCAATGCCCTAAGTGGAATATACTAGTTTAGTGGAATCTCAGTAGGTTTAATTACAGAAAAAAAAAAAATATTATGAATGTATACATCATTTCAAAGCAAGAACATGTAAAAACATTTATTACAAAAATTTCCTTAGCCAAATACGCAAAATACTGGGAGATAACAAATTCCGATACATAAGCCTGGCTACTTTAAGTTGCTAGAGCAGCAAACTGGGATAGCAAGACCTGTCCCTATTATGCCACTGATTTCCTTAGTGAGCTATGACAACCTACAAAACCTGTCCCTGCTTTTATTCCCCATCTCCAGAACATTTTATGCACAAATACATAGCCAGGGAATTTAGGTCATACAAAGGGAGTAATTTAGCCCTCTAGCTATCTAAGTATCTAATCCCTTAATATAGTTGGCCAGATTCAGAAGAGATGCTACTTTACCTTTCCCAGATGGTAAAAATAGAAATAGTTAGGCATTAATTTGATGCACAGGGTGTTAGCCTGGCATATGACTTCAAGCATATCAGCAAATCCTTATTGTGGGAGCAGCAACTCAGTTGAACAATGTTCAGTTTAACATTACCTTTTCCGTATAATAATGATGTGAAGAATAGTCCTCCACTGTGTTTCTTTATTGGTTCCATAAATTAAGAGAAACATTGTGTGGTATGTACTGAAGTATGCAGAAATTAGGACACAACTGCCAATCTGTGCTAATTATTTTTCTTACAGTTGTATTTATCTAATTTGTGCTGATTTCTTGGGGTCTGTATTTTATGATTATTCTTGTGACTAAACAACATTGGGATGATGTTGAGGCTGTGATAATGCTAGACCCTTCTACCCAATAGACATAAACAAATTAAATTCATCATAGGTCCATCTATTATGTGGTTTTAAATAACATCCTGAGAATCTTCTACTGCAAGTTGCATCTATGCTGAGGCAACTCTTTTGGCACGTTTACCTGAACTGAGCTTAAATCCTAACCTGCCTTTCATCCAGATGGGTGACTCAGCTCAAAATTTTTGTTAAAGAAAAAGGAAATCAAGTGCCTTTCTGACACACAGAAACACGCCATCTTTGTGTTCGGCTACATAATCCTTTTGTCTGAAAAGAAGAGCCCAAGTATATTTCAAAAATACGAAAAGATAGTATTTTTCATTTGGCTTATGGAACACTTATAAACTAGGACTCCTAACTGTGATTCCCAAACACAAAACAAAGTCAAAGGTTACAGCATATGTTTTTGTTTCAGCTTCTTCAAATTACTTGCAAAGGTATTCAAACACAATATGAGGAGATACATTATTTTATTGAAAATAACAGACTACAGGGTGCTGCAAAAAAGGCTGAGGTACCTCAAGCATAAACATGGAAGGAATACATTGGTTTAGAAACCCATAAATCCTTATTTGAATCTGCCAACCTGAAAGCCAAGTAAAGCCCGAAAAAACTATTTTTCCTAAATGCTATGTCTGATTAAGCCATACTATTAAATGACAGCTGAACTTTAACATTAATATGATATTATTTAAATAACTGCATGATTTTTTTTACACTAAAATGATGAATGATTTTTGGACAGCTCAATTGACATAAAGCAAGAAACCCCTTTAATGAGATTTGACAAAATGGAGACATATGCAGAATATTCGTTACAGCTCATGTCGCAGAGCCCTTCCTGGGGAGACTTGGGTTTGGTTGTGTTTTTTCTTTCTTTCATTTTTTTTATAGTTTATTTTGATTGTCTACAGGCACTGAACCATCCCTTTCAATTGCCACTTCCTTTCTCCATGGATTTTGAATTTAGCTTGTGTCATTTACATATTACTCAATCAGAGAATTTTATATGTTACAGTTTGGAGTTGGAATTGTAAGAAAAATGTGGAATGAAGGCATGAGGTTCAGCCGTTTTAACCTTTGTCAAGTGGGTATACAAGGAACTAACAAAGATATTTTTCTGAGGAGACTAAAGAACAACTTATTAAATTCTGGTTTTGATATTTTCCAAGCCAAGTGACAAATCAAAAACTCTGCTAAAACTTTCTCTTTTTTTTCTTTTTTTTAATAAGCAAATTGCATTAAGCAAGTATGCAACATAAAAGCCCATGGCAAGGGTAAGTTCATACTGAACACTTCTGAGGATGCTCTCAACCCCTTTAAAACTGTGTTTTCATAGCACCCGACACCATCTACTAGAGGGATGCTTTTCTCTTCAGGAAGCTGAATACGTACAGAAATATGGACATCAGAGAGAAGCTCAGGTGCTGTTTCACTGGGTAAAGAACACATATCCAGAGATGCCACTAATTCAAAAAATCTTTCTTGGAAGGTACCAATGTAAATTTAAGGTTGCTAATAATCACTGGATAACTCCCTCCCTGCAGTCCCACATAGATTTTTAGGATGTTGCAGATTTTTCCTTTCCGTATCACCTCACTTTAATCCCAAGGACAATTTTCATAACTTTGAAAACATGGAAGAAACATGTTAAAACCACAAGGTTTGACAATGTGTCTGCCCCATCTATTCAGACAGAATTGATCATCTTAACCTTTTCTCTGTGTGTAAGTTTATGCTGCCCCAAAACATCTACAAACTTTCTCACATAAAATCTAACAGGTAAAAAACCCTGAAAACACCAAAATCACTCAAGAATAAGGAACACAGGAAATCATCATTAAAAAGCTTAATTTTAGAACACACACACAAAAAAACCCCAAATACAACGAAACAAAGATGAGAAATGATTGAGCAAGGGGTAATCCCTCAGGCTACAGAAAACTCTTTCCATAGCTGTGATAAAGCCTTCTATCTAACCATGCCTGCTTTACTACCAGCATTCATTTGAAGACATTCTACATAGCAGCCTGAGTAAAAAAAGCCAGGTATGTCAGCAAAATGCTGAGGTTGAACTAAAACTAAAAATAAAGGCATGGAGGGAGAGAGGAAAAAACCAAAAAGCAGAAGTATCCCTACCTTGGCCTTACCTTCGCAACATTCCCGTCAAAATCCTGGAACTCTTCCCCAGGTTTGCATCTGTTTCTCTAAGCTGGGGAGAAGAGAGTCCCATTAAAGGCAAAAGGCACATGTACTCCATTCTGTACAAAGGACAGGTATTTCTACTGTCACTTCAGTCAATCAACTTCAGGTTTGGCCCACAACAAACTCACATGTAAGAAAGCCACCAAAGCTCTGGAATTTAAAAATGTTTTGTCTGGTTTTCACTTACGTAAAGATGAAACCCACGGAAGATAAGACATTGAGGCAACAAAGATGAACCAGGATAAAGAGTAAAAGCTTTATAAATAAAGGGTTGCAGGTAGAAGCTACATAAATTGGTATCCATAATTCCCATTGATGTGTGTATGTTTACTGGTTATCTATATTAGTAAGGGCATCAAGGGATGAAGAGACAGCCATGTGCTGTGTTCCTGATGCTTTATGAAATGAAAAAAAAAAAAAAAAAAATCTCTTTCACTGTTTTTCAAAGACAGTAGTTTAAAGAAAAAGCAGTAATACAGAACCATGTCCTTTTACCAATTCTGTGTAAAAGAAATATGCCTATACTGTCCCTTAAATACAAAACTTCTACTGACCTTACAGCAGCCACCACTGGGATGGATGTCCAAACACTCTGTGAACAGTATATAGTACGTACATAAGGCACAGCTGCGTAATATATATTTTTGCATGTAAGGATCACTCACTCATTGAAAAATAACATTTTTAGTAGTTTATTAGGACACAGGAAACCTACATTTACAGCTAAACTTAATTAGCTGACTTGTTCTAGAGCTCTCTCAAAAATCTTGCAAAATAGGTAAAAGCACAACTGAATAAAAAATGAAATTGGGGAGATGAAAATTTATGAAGCAAATGAACTTCATATTAAAAAAGAGCAATTACTTCTATTGTTCTTTAAAAGGGATTAAAAACTTCCTTCTATTTGTGTGTTTATTAGTCTCCCACAAAATGACGTCTAGAAATGAGGAAGTGTATAGGAAGAATAGAGTTACAATTCTATTGCCTCTGTTGCCACTGATAGCTGAAGGAGAGACATCTTTGGACTTTTTAGAGATCTTGGAGCCAGTGGGACATCAAAATCTACTGTAAATGATAATGTAACAATTGTCAGTTATGAAATAGCAGGGACTGCTGTTTCTAACATGCCCCGAAACACAGCTGTGTGTACATACATAAAAACATTCTTCTCCTTATGAAAGCTGAATATTTACCTCTTCGTTATCAAATCAGATTGAAAGGATTACCTGACTCATTGACTGCTTACTAAAGAAATTTTGTTGTAGAAGACAAAATGCATCCTGTGTGATAAATCCATCAATACAGTAACACAGCCAAGAAAAGTGGCAGTCTTCCAATAACAAATCACCTTCACCATAACAAACCACTATTATACCTTGAATATGTGCATAGCAGCAACATTAAAAGCAGTTTCTATTCTGGAGCCCAATACTGTAAATGTTTGCTACCAGATTTAATGTTTATTACTGAAATCAGTAGTTGCAATCAATGACACATAACCTTGTTGCATAAATTTCCTCCTTGTTCTTGTAACAGGTATTAAGGAAACACCAAGTAGAAGCTGGGACTGGATACCACCATCCAAGACTTGCTCTTAGCAATATCATATTCAGTGCGAAGGCTTGCACTGACTCTCCGATCTCTGTAATTATGTACCATGATGGAACAAAGATGAGCACTATATTCCAGGGAGGCCATTCCCTCATTTTTTCCTGATTCATCTAGACAATTCAAGCTCCAGAAAAGCAGTTTAGCAGAGTTTGACACAAGTAACAGAAGAAAAAACATCACAATAATTTTTAAAAGGCTCATTAAAAAGCCAAGTTCTTATCTATGCTAGAAGGGAATCTGAAGTACAAATGTATGCTTTACAGTGGTCTTTTATTATTCATAAAGATGCATTTAACACTTGGGGCTTCTCCTCCCTTTTCACAGAAAAGTAGCTCTCTCCTTTTTACCATTATATGTTTGATCCTACCTTCCCTCTCTTGCTGCAGGATTCTACCTGACAGCTAGAATCACTACTGATAGTTAGGAAGGGGAAGCTGAATCTTAGAGGTTTGACAAACTCCTCTAAGCAAGACGACCTCATATTTTTATGGTAATAAAAAAACCCACAAAATAAGCGAAAGAAATGTTAAAAAAGAAACAAACACGTACACACACAGTTGGAAGATCTCTATCTACCTCCCAAGAGAACACTAAAAAAACACCTTTTCTTCCTGCATTGGCAGAAAAAACAACATAAAGAGTTTCAAACTGTAAGTTTGTTTTTATTTAAAACTGAAATATCTGATGGTAGTTCTTCCATCATTTCTTTACCAACACCAGTGCACGGTAGAAGCCAAAGAACTGGTGGCATACAGACCTGTGAAATGGCACATGATGGCACTTCCTTGTTTCACAGAACTGCTGTAGTGAAAACATTTTGAAGGATGCTTTGATATTAGCAATGGTAAATCTACACGGTGTTTAAGAAAGCTTTTAAAAAATAATATTAAGAATAATAATGAGAAAGGAAGGAAGATGAACAAGATGCTGATATTGATATCTTGTCTGCCTTAGACACATTTTAATTTGAGGTTTTCCTAAAAAATGTTGCATCTTTTAGAGTCCTTTATACTCCATTTAACCTATCTGACTCTTGCAGCAAAGCTTTTATCCTTTCTCTTTGTTTTTTTAAAAAAAGTAGAGAATTCCTCTTCACTACTGTTATTACACATGTATTTTGCACTGCACATGGTCTTCATTTATTCTAAATGATACCAGCTATGTCTTGCATTTTTCTTCATTCAAATGTTTTACCCTACAGACAGGAAAACTCATATATGTAAATTTAAACAAACTATAGAGACACTAACTCATTTAAATTTTGCTTACAAGAAAATCTTCCTAATTTTCACAACATTGAACTGCTAAGAACTGACCATCATACTCAAGCTGACATTTGACTTTCAGAAGACAAGTTTGTTCCCTGGTTGATTAGATAATAACTCTGTGTATTCAGTGTAAAGCTATTATGCATTGACAGAGCACCCTCTGTCCTGGTCTTTAAAAAATCTCCACACAACGGAAAACTTGCCAACTTATCCAAGATCATCCCTGACTGTACATCTGAGTATACAGACAGCTGGGACAGATGTACTCGTGTGGCTCCACTGGAAAATTTTTCTGAATTCCCTAAACAAAATATTTTAAGTGGCATATGATAAAAACTTGGAATCTGAGATCTTCCATTTATGACAAGAGGTCTTTTGCTGAACTGTGATGGGATACACTTTCCTAGAATACCCTTATTTTTAATCTTGCTCCTTGCAGCTTACAGGTTTTGCCATCAAAGAAATCTGCTCTTCAGGTGGAAAGCACAGAAAAGGAAAAGTTATGTTACGAACCATGTGTACACAGAGTCATCAGAACTACACTCCCTCTTTCTCTTTCCTGAGGATTTTTAGGATCAGCAGCAAGGGATACACGTTATTCATCTCCATTGCCTAGGTTTTACTTGTCTAGCTAGAAACAGAAAAGCATCTCAGACTCAGCAGTCACTAGGGATGTGAGGAGTGGAGGTGAAATAAGACACGAAGTTGCCTGAACACCACTTGGTAAAGCTCACAATCCTTAGTTACATTTAATGATTTAGTTATACTTAATGTTTTAAAGTAGCTAATGCCCAGGACTTCAGAAAGCAACTGGTAGAGCTGACAGAAAATGCCTCATTAAAGCCCTCATAGGAGGCTTTACCAACCAAAGCTATCCAGGTAAAGAAACTCCCTGGGACAGATAAAGCAGTTTTCTTAAGTGGCATTGCTCAGCTAGAGGCCTGTAGGAGTACTTAGCTTTGGCAAAATTAGACACTCAGGAAAGTATCTGATCAACGTGTCATGGACAGAAAGTCACAGGTACAGTCACTCCTGGTGCTGTGAGCAGAAATCAGAACCAGGGAGACAAATTTCTTAGACTGAAGTTCAGAGAAGCTGTATGCATTGGATGGGATGGGCTTCTGAGCATCTTTATTAATGCTACAGAGCAAAGACGATCCCTGTGGAGGCAACATAAGCCAAAAATGACACAGATATGTTATCTTGACTGCAGTGACAAAGCAGCAGTGTAGGAAACCATTACCTGTTCTTTCACACAGAATTGCCTAAGGAGGCAACTATTAGCATTTGCAGCTACAAGGTTGATCAATTATTAGAAATTAAGCGACAGAAAGCTTGCTTCCAACAGCGGGTTTGGTGACTTCAGTGTGACTGCCTGTACGAAAGGCTTTGCAGGATTGGGCCCATACAAGACACTTTTTAAGTGCTTTGCTGCAGATGGTGACTACATCTCATGATAGCAGCTGATTTATATGAAACTAACCAATACGCTGGATTATTTTTGCATGTACAGAGAACTTGCCCAAAGCAAATAAAATCCGAGATCAGCAATTACTTATTATCAAACTTACCCTTTCCCGAGCACGCTGGATCTTCTCTCTGTCATGGCTGAGGTTTTCCAGCATCTCCTGTCCAATCTGCTCTGCATTAAAAAATCAAAGTGTAAATCATGAAAAATATAGCTTGTGACTGTAAGGCCTCAAAATGCCAGGTTAGATTGTAACAACTGCATTTAATACATGTGGTAGCCTAATCACTCCTCCTAACTGCAGAGAAGAAGACATCATTATACTAAATTTTAAGTTTTTCAAGCAACGTAAAACTGAAGAAGTAACAAGCAAACCAGAAGCTGTCCCCCTGCAATCTCTTGAGGTTGTCTAGGCCCTGGGAATTGACACTGACCTTTGGTCTGTGAAACAAAGCCAAGAAGACTTCAGACTTGCTCTAAGTTCTGGGTGTCCATACTTCCCACATGCTCCTTAAGCCCACTCCTTGTCTTAGAAAGGAAGTCAGGAAGCCTTTGCTAAAACACCAGCCATCCTTATATCTCTAAAGACACTGAGAAGTCATATTAGAAGAAAACCACTCTCCGTGACTCTCAGCATTTACCATTGATGCTTAAATAAAAGCTATTTCAGGCTAAGCCCAGTTACTGGTGTCTATTTTGCTCCATCATGGACTATTTCTGGCGAGCTTAGAGATACACTATAATGGATCTTCTGATGTTTTTAATAGCAGACATATACATTAATCTATTGTCATCACCGTTTGTTTACACAGGGGTTGTTTGCTTCCACAGCTTATGCTGAACCAAAGGTTGCAAAATTATAGTGGAGAGGCCTCAAGATATGGTACAAAGACAAGACAAGATGCCAAAACTTTACTCTTCAGCTTCAGTCAAATGCTCCTCTAACACTGAAATATTAGCAGCAAGTATAGAGAAGAGATTTTAATCTTCAAAGCTCTATAGAAACATTAAGAAACCCTCCCTGTATTTCCCTGAAGGAGAAAAATAAGTTAAATCATTCCCATTTTACAGATGGGGAAAAAGACACAAGGAGCTGAAGCAGCTGTAGCTTGCCTCAGGACACACAGCACGTGTGAGACAACCAGCATTTCTGTGCACATTCATTTAGGCCACTTAGCTAGCTTGCCAGAGATACGCACCAAAACTGAGTAAAACTACAAAAACATGATTTTTTTCACAAACAACAAAAATCATGCCTTGCTTTTGTTCTGGTGAATGCATGGGATCTTAAAATGTCATTATTTGAGGAGCCTCAAGAAAATTTATCATTAAAAATTCACCAATATGTTAGTAGAGCAAACACGACTATTCTTATTTTCTTTTAATAGATACAGTCCATTTTCAGGAAACAATCCAAAGTAGAATCACCTCAAACTTTAAAAATTTGAGACAAGTGATTTTTTTTCTAAATCCATTTAACACAAGGTACACACTCTGCCAGATAAAGTCTAAGGAAATTCGTTACATATATATTTCTCTATCTGTTGCCAAGTACAGTGCAAGTAAGATAAATATTTCCTTAGATATCTGACCACAAATTGACATCCTCATTATGCTATCTTGTCCCTCTTGGCTTGCTGCTCCTTACTTTTAGCTGTATATACAATGCCTCCCAAAGGTGAAATGTGGTAAGATATGTGGTTATTGAGTTCAAAAAGCTGTAAGGTGCAGTACAGTTATACAAATGGTAGCCTAAGAAAGCGATTCAAGAGAGCTTTGCCTATGTTTGCATGTCAAAGGACTTACTGGATGAAACTATACTGCGCTTATTCCTCATCAAAGCACTCAAAATACTGTAATACACAGATACATGCATTCAATGTAATCTGGGGGAGAAAAAACAAAGCAAAATCCCTTAAAAACAGAGAGGAAAAAAAATCAACAAATTACTAACCAAGTAGCATGAGGTGAAATGATAACAAGTATTTATTGCTAAGAATTATACGTATGTTTGCACAGACATAAAGGAGTGTGAGGCGCAGATTTTCCTTCAAAGGAATAACTATAAAGTAAATGGCTAAAATGGCTTGGTATTTCACAAACAAAGCTCAAAAATATCTTTATAGGAAACAGCTCTATTTTTATTACACCAATTTTAAGCAAGTTACTGTGGGTTTTTTTTCATCTTCTTCCTGTCACTGGCAAGTTCACACTCTTAGCTTTTTATAATGATTGAGTTTATTTTCCAACCATCAATGTGACAGCAGCATCAACTGTAAGTGAGGGTAAAACACCATCACTTTGACGAATAGTGTATTTTCCTCTTATTGTCGATGACTGAAGACATCAATAAATAAGGAAGGAGAGCATGTCAGCCAGAATATCACAGAATGAATTGTTGATATGACACTTAGGGATTAAACCTTCAGCCATGAAGTTCAACCTAGCAGAGGGGTCTGAGAACTGAGATAGTTGTGTTTCTTCCCAGCAGCCTCTATAGATAAATAATTGGACGGATCATCAATTTTACAGGAGCAGCTTTACTCTACATGCACTTTAGTTGATGATCTTTGGCCTTTTTTGGGCTAAAATAACAACATAAGTTGAACAAAGAGACATAACGGAGGCAACATAATCTCACAATAAGTTTGCAAACATAAATTGACACCTTTATCCACAGATCCTCTTCGTATCCTTGTTCTACTCAGAAAATTCACTGATGACAGTGAAACTTGATTTTTAGCTGGAAGGTCATGACAGTAAAACAAAAATATTAATAAATAAAGAAAATACAGACTTATAAATGATATGAAGACATGTCTCCTCACTTGGTTTGCAACTGAAGGTGCCCGAGACTGGGAAAAAAGTAACGTTAGCCCACAGTACAGCTAATTACAAGCTTGATATCATTGCTATCTGCTTGTTATTACTTTTCAAGTTTCCCTATGACTCTGATGTTTTCCTGCCAGTTAAAACCTTCATCTATGTGGCAGATGCATGCTTTTAGTGCAACAGTGCTGTATAGATCTTTCCAGACTACTTATAATGCAAATCATTGACGATGCTACTACAGTTATGTGAAAAGGTCAGGTTTCTAAGATATACCGTAGTGCAGATGCATGAATTAAGACCAATACACAAACTGAAGGGTGTTGCATGTTGCCAGTAATGGTGTTATTTCCATAGAATCTTAACAATGTCAATTATTTGGGGATTATCCCATCCTTTTAGTCGGTATATACCAACAATGTTTAGTACAGTGCAGTCCCAAGTCCTACAAAAGACTGCGTGATGCTGCCACTTCCAACCGAAATTCCCAGAGAGATGCATAAAATCACGTCCTAAAATTACAGCTAAACTATGAGAAGCAGAAGGGTGAATGCATTTACATCATTATTATCTATGTACTGACAGAGGGCAGGAATATTCGATACAGCAATTATCTCAGTCTTAAACAATGCTGTGATGAACAGAAAAAAAATTCTGAAAAACTACATAATGATATTAACAAGCATCAGCCTTAAAGGGTGAATGCTAAAATTCACAGCTCTAAATGTATTCCACCTTAAAGGTGTTTGAACAAGGTATGAGAAATCAGCCTTTTCAGTGCTGAACACTTTAATAATGCTATGTTGTGGGTCCAACACAAATGGTGCCTGGTTCTATGAGACTGTTATGCAAAAAAAAAAAAAAAAAAATTTCTTATCCTAAACCACTGAAACTAACTAGAAGAATGAAGAAGTTTTCCCCAACTGAAGAAAAAACAAAACCCCCAAAAACCAACAAATGCAAACCCAACTTCCTCCTTCAAGTATGCAAAAATTGGCACATGGTTTTCAACTTTTATATTGAGATAAACCCAAAAGACAATGATCACTTCTAGCGATGCTCTGCACTCCTGAATATGCCCTTACTTTGGAATTTGCCTGTAACCTATATGCAGTATTTATTTATACGTACAAATCATCATTATTTAATACATGTTCCACAAAGCTTGATTTCTAATACCTACACACATATCAAGGACGCAAAATAAGTTGTGCTTGACTGGTTTTTCTTTTCCTTTTTTTACCTCCAGCCATTTAAGTATTTATTTACTAAATACTTATCAGCTAACCTAATTCTGAAAGAGCTTTTTCTAATCACTCAAGTCATTAATACTTCTTTCCTTAAGAATGACTAAAATATTTACTCAAGAGACAGGAATGATATGGAACGAGCCTCTCCAGGCTTTTGGATAAACCAAACATGCATTTTTATGAATTTTGGAGACAGAGTCCCCATTTTCCTTTTCATATGAAAAATAAAATAATCCAACATGATTTATAGAGCATTTTTCTCTCAAAGTGTACCCTGTGTGTGTGTGTATATATATATATATATATATATATAAATACATTTCATAAGAGGCAGCAGATACCTTGATATGGTTTAAAATGTAAAAAAAGCTTAAAAACAACCAAATCATGGAGAGGATGCCTGGAAGTATGATTTGCCCAATCTCATCATACGTACAATGCATGCATCTGAGCTATGTAATCAGAGGTGGGAAAAGACAAACTAATTTACCCTGGGAAAAGCAGAAGATCATGTTAAAAATCAAGATGGCTGTTCTACAGAATCCTGAAATAAACTCAAAAAACCAGTGTGTTGTGAGAGAAGGAATCAGAGCAGGAATGGGGAACACTTCCACCCTGAGATCCTCAGCCTTGCCTAGTGAATAACGCCATTTGGGGAGCGCAATTCTGTGTTGCCTTTGCACAGAGACATCGCATGCTCTGAAGATGTAGCAAAAGCTTATGGAAGATTTTTGGAGAAGAACTACGCTGACACAGGCAGAAACTCAGTAAACATATTCAAGGCTGGGACACTTTTTTCCCAAAAGCCACTCTGTTTTGGACAGGTTAAAAGTTTAGATTTTAGGAGACTAAGAGAGATAAATCATCAACAGCAGTTCCTGGAAAAAAATGCTAGAAAGCGTTAAATGCTAGCTGTTCAGAGGTGACAGCAAGCAGATTTACAAACTTGGAAAATATGTGTTGCAGGAGTTAGAAGAATTCAGGGCTGAGTCAAATGCTTTATGCTTCTGACAGCAGAAAGTTAATAAAGAAAGTGATGACATATCTTTAAGTGTAGGGACACAGGTAAAAGTCCTATAAATTCAGAAGTTCACAGTTGATATATATGTACATCGAACAGCCAATATAACTAGAGACAGAAGGATTTAGATCATTAAAGTTATTAAACGACAAGTACAGGTTAATACAGATAAATGAAGGATAATATAATGGCTATAAGCCAATGGAGAGACAATTTGTAGAGCATTAACAGAACAGTGAAACATGAGAGTTGGTGCTCAAATGCCTCAAGAATCTGCCACAGAGAAGTTAATCTGCATGCTGTTAAGTGGTCACTTAATAGAATAAAATAAAAATTAGCCACACGCTATAGGGACTAGTTGGCCTCTTCAGCAGAAGCAAATGCCGTACCGGTAGAAAGAGTACTGACAGTCAACAGCATATGCCGAGGACATCCAACACTTCCAGAGCTGTCAGAAGTTCAGTTGCAAGAGAAGATAAAAGAAGTTGCCCAGTCTTACTGTGAAAGCAAAAAACACCTAAAAATACCTCCAAAGTCCAAGATGTCCACCAAACTTAAAATACAAACATTTTTCAAATGAAAAAGGTCCCTATAAGCTATAATGGATGTTCACGAAATTATTTTCATTGGCCAACAGCAAAAGGGGTCCATTGATCCCGAGGTCAGGGAAACCAGAAAGAAAAACATCCAGAACACCTAATCAGAATTCAGGCTTTGTGCTTTGTTCAAAATAAGGAAGAAAAGATATTTGAGGAAGATACCACATGCCTTTAAGAACAAACTGGGAGCATTTCACAACCACAACCTCCCATGTTCCAGGCCTACTCTGTCCTTCCCCAGGAAAAAAAAAAAAGGCAGATGAATGAGAAGAAAATAGGAAAAAGAAAGGAGAAAGATGATATATGACAGATCTAGTAACTTCACCTCCAGTAGCCTTTTCTTCTTCTAAGGTTTCATACCTTCTCTGAAATCCTAACTTACATCAATCTGTTGGTGTAAAACTACTCATTTCTCACTAACTGATGTATTTTTTTCTGTCTACTCGCATCACCCATCTAGCTGAGCTCCCTTACTAACATCCTCACAGCAACATTCACAGGAGGTGGCAGACTTTGATTCTCCTGAGCGCTTGTCTACATTGAAGTCCAGCCATTGTTCTAGCCATGCACCAGCTCAGCAATGCTCATCCGCTCCAAATTCCTCCCTTAGCATCTTCTTCCCCTCCCTTCCTTCAAATAAGTTCTACGGTAAAAGAAATCCTTGCTTAGTGCATCAACAAGTAAACAACTTGCTACCCCCATTTCAATCACTTATTGAAGCGAAGTTGGGAACCAACCCTCAGTATCTTCTTTTCCTACTACTTTAAGTGCTGTCAGGATGGAAGAAATCCCTTCTCGGTCTGAGTTTGGTGCAGGGAACAGATGCTGCTTCATTATAGTACTGCCAATCTTGAACTTTTCTGAAAGCAATTTAGCAGGGGAGAGTATTAACAATCCTGATTGCATCTAAATTAAGTTGCAGAAACATAACCGCTAAAACTTGAGCCACAAACCATCACTTAATTAAACCTATGACTCCAAACAGCACTGGGATGACACAACAGTGATCTTTGGTTCGTCTAACTAAGGCTGGATTCATAGTCATAATTTAATCAAAAACGCTCTACCATCTACCAAGTTTGCTATAAACTCAAAGCAGTGTAAATAATTACTTTGGACCCTGCAGTACTGGTTATTTCAAAGACTTAAAATGTGTAGGCAGAGAGTTGGCAACTTAAACTCCTGCATTCAGCAGCTCGAGGCTTGTAAAGTTGGCCCTACCTCTATAGCTGATTTACTCTTAAAGCAATAAATGCACTTCAAGACACAGAGTTGAGCACAAAATAGATGAGACAGACTATCAGCCAACCAGCAAACAGAAAACAAAGTTACTTAGGTTTTCAAAAGAGAAGAAAACACTTTGAAACACTGAAATATGTTTTAAAATGGAAGTGTGGAGCAAGAGGGTTTTTTCAAACTTATTTAACTACACAAAACCGCAGCATATGACATTTAAACAGTGCAAAGACGAAGAACAAAGTCTGCTAGTTATATCTGTAAGCGCTAGAACAAATTTTTTTTTTTTTTTTAAACTGATTCTTCGTGACTCATTTATGTAGCTAAAACTTATCAATAGGAACAAGGTTCTTTACAGTATCTCAGCTTCTGGACATCAGAAAATCTATGACAGAGTATATCCTTCAACTGTTTCAATCTGAGAAATTGCTCCTTGAAGCAAAAAGCAATGTCAACAAACGAAAACAAAGCCAGAATCAAATAAAATGACATTTGGTTTTGTTCAGGTTTCCCCCAACATCCTGATGTACCAGGTTTATCCTGAACCCACAGACCGATTAGAAAGTCAGGAAAGCTGGCAACACAAGCAAAAAGTCTATGTTTGTTTGATCTTTAATACTTCCATGGAGCTAAAGAGTGTTTTAACCTTTCTTGCACTGTTCAGCAATTCATTTTAAATGTGAATAGAACTATCTCCTGCTGTATTCACATACATATTTAAACAATGAAAAATAGAAATAAAATAGTATCCAGACATTAGAAAAATAAAACAAACCTAGAGGATGATTAATAAATAATGCTTAAAATCTTTGACCAAAAAGTGTAGCAGTCTGCGCAAAAATAAAACATGCTGAAAACAGTGTGTATATATATATAAAAAACTTTCTTAAACATCGGAAAGCCCACAAAGCAGGTGAACAGCTCAGCAACCTCGAAGCTGGCTTCAGTGCAACTCATTCTTTGAATACGAATTAGCAATGGGTAATCGCAGCATATTTATGAGGCCTTTTGCCTGGTCCTTTTCTCCAGTGAATGCTGTATTATTCATTGCGTGTGCCCTGACCCCAGAGCGCTCCTGTTCTGACAAATCATACTTGATTAAGACAAATCTTTATTAGTTAGCTAGTCAACTTCCCCATTTATCATTTGCAAATCCCATTCTCCTTTTCGGGTACAGTAAAAGTAACTGAAATAATTTTTTCTCCATATAAAATGAAATGCTTGTTACAGACAGTAAGTGCAAACAGAAGCCTGGAAGTCAGTAATAGATGATAAAACAAACGTTTAACAGGCATAAATTACAAATGTGGCAAAACTCTAACACAATAGCGTACTTTAGATAGGCCGAGGAAATATTAATTAGCTCATCCTTTCAATGTTTCCCATTTTTCCACCAACTAAATCTCTCAAAATCTAAATGCCATATAAAAGAACTGTATTGCAAAGTTGGAGGCTGATAGTACCAAGGTTTAAAAAATAATAATAAAGAGAATGCTGAGGAAAGTTACTGTTCAAGGTTTCTACCAAAACCAAAAAAATCTTTTAAAAGTTGATCTATAAAAGGAGGCAAAATGAATTCAAAATTATTCATGAAGCTTCAATTTCCCTTGAAAATGTAATCTCTCCAAAGAGGTGGCAATTTGGAGAGGAAAAACCCCTTTCAAGACAATGTTAGTTTATTCAGTGGGTAATTTACAACTAGAAAACCGTGTGATGTGTAACGCACACCAGTTTTGTCATGATAGTGGTTTTGCTTGCAGAGAAGGATGTTTCTTCTATCAGGACTCTGGAGATCTGAAGCAGCTACTTGGAGAGAGGGACAAGGAGCAGAGGGAAGGGACAGTCCATAGCTTATTGGGCTGGCTGTGGTTCAAGTTCCAGCTCTGCCCCAGAATTTTATTCTGGCCTCTGGAGGGATCTCTAGGAAATGCTCACTTAGCTGTATTTTTGTTTGGTGATGAAGTTCAGTAGTTTGCATATTTTATTACATTTTGAATCTTGGTTTTATATATAATGACATTTATACCCACCAATTAGAATTTGTGTTCATTTGAAATACACAGTAATTTAAAAACCTGCACCTAAGGGACAAAACACCAACATAGACGTCTCTGTGCTGCTTACACAGCACACTTCTTACAGACTCCTGTCTTCCTCCACTTATACCTTCCCATCTCAAGCCATTTTTCCTTTGTTTATATTTTTATTTTTACCCTGCAGGACCAATGCAGCTATGGATGCTGCTCCTTTTTCACACACATGAGCTAAGTGCTAGTTATTTCCATCTGCAATGTTGCCTTCGATTACACACAGAGTAATGCTGAGAAAACTACTACCTCAATAAACCCACAGCAAGGGTACAGAGGGAACAATGAAAAATACCCGATGGCCTGGCAAATCACTGTTATCAGGAGGTATACAAGAAGGAAAGAATCCAGACTGATTTTAAAATCTAGGCGGAGTTTGTAGGGCTATGTATATTTAAAAAAAATAAAAAAATTAAAAAAGTCTCTGCTCTTGTACTTGTCAAACGAAGACATTTCCTCTGGAAATTGCTGAGATGGAAATAAAGACTTTCCCATAATAGATTTTTTACAGCACTCCTCAGAGCAGAATCATATTTAAGGACCAAGTTAAGCTCTTCAGATGGTGTTTAAGAGGTAGACTTACATGGGGCCTTTACTGCATGTAGACACGATCTGTTTCTAAGGCATCCCTGCACGGAAAAATTGTTGCAAAACCTGATTTTTCAGTAAGTGTCTAAGATGACAAGTGTGATTTCTTCTGATGGAGGAACTCAGCAACACTTACGATTGCTTTTGGCATCTCTACATTAGACTACCGCTATATGGTTTAATTGGGGGCAAACCTGGAGATTTCTAAAAACAAACTGCTCCAGAACAGAGCAGCTTACTGCATGGGGCAGCAGTTTTTGCTTGGATTCTCCCGAAGCAGCTGCCTGCAGCGCTCCAAGTGCCATCCCAGCTACTGGACATGGTCTTTGAGTCCCCGATGACTTGGGTCAGAGTTACCAGAGAGACTGCTTCTCTCTGTTGGGTGTTACTTGAATTGCAGTCAGCAGAGATACGTGCATTGGAGGTGTCATGAAGAAGCGCTGGCAGCTGAACAGGCTCTGTGAGAATGTCCTAGGTTTGGATGACATCCCCCCTCTCTCCTGGTCTGCCAGCCCTCAGACGTGTTAGTGTGCAGGACGTGCTGCCAAAGACATCAGGTGGTCTGCTGTGGCATGCAATTAACAATTTCGTAGGACTTGCTGGCAGGCCACTGTTAACATTTACGTGCGAATGTTCTGTATGCCGCAGACAGAACAAACTAAGTACGTTTTTCTTTGCTGTAGCTTATTTCTACATTTCTAGAGGACCAACACAAGCAAAACAGTACGCCCAGCAGCCCCTAGCCCGACACAGTAAAGAGACAAGTATCTGGATTTTCTGTCATGCTCAAAGATCAAGAACACGGGGAGGCAAGGTCAGATCTGGGAGAGGACTCCGGACTGCTGGGTTCTGTATTTGAAATGAGAGGCATGCCACCTATGGGCAGGTACCATCCAGCCGACCATCCTCACTGATGTTACATACCTGTACCCATGCCATTTTCACATTTTATTGCTGTTTTGGATGCCAGTAAAAAATAAATAAATTGATCTTTCTGAAATTTCTTCAAGTAGTCTTTAACGTTGCAACATAGGGATTCGAGAGAACACAATTTTATTACTGGCTTAGCCACTACTGTACAGCTCGTACATATTTGTCCCTGTTTCCCTTTTACTAAAATGGGTGTGAAGGAATCCACATTGGCAGAACACAATATGTATCATTAAAAGGACTGTATTCCTATGGCAGGCATTTAAATACTGCACTTAGCTTCTTATATATTCATTTTCATTATAACTACTAGTTTGAATATAATTTTAATTGAAAAAACAATATCCGAAATTATTTTAAAAATGAAATCTGAAGTGACACACTCTCCTCAACTACAGGACATTATATTTAATCTCATAAAGGATTTCCAGATTATTTGAGCACCGAAATATAATTATCCCATGATCTACTGAATTGGTAAATTATTGCAGTATGACATTTTAATGCAAACACCCAGTTTACAAACATAACTTTGCTGGAAATTCTCAAGAAGTGTTAAACTGATGTCAGTGTCTCAGTAATTTCGCAGTTTAAAAACAGTTAGAAATGTAATGACTACACTGCACTTGATTAAAGCATTTACAGCTCTAATCAAAAACTGACAGCAAGATCAAAGATGTTAACTTAAATCTCTCTTCTAATTATGTTTAAAATGCCACACCTCAGGCCTGTCTCTCCTCTTCTTTTTCAAACCAAATTCTGCTTAAGAAAGATCTAACACTTCTTAACAGTTCATTATCCAATAAAACTATTCAAAGCTTAAAAGCAATCTACACAATTAGTCAGGACCTCAGGGAGTCCACCGGTAGTCTTTATTACAGGGCTTCATATTAAAACACCTTAATTATATTTGTCAAATGGATTTCATTAAAACCCATCGTCACTTTAATTTTCATATTTTGACAGTGCTGGCATAGCATTATTACCACCTGCCAAGCTACGAACTACAACAAAATTATCAAATTCCTTCAAATACTAAGCAGTTTCTTTTTGTACCTGACCAACGATTTCCCTCTTTTTGGTGAATGCACCATAATTAAGAGGAATAATTAAAATTTCCTATTCGAGCAGCACACATGCAAGCTAAACGTACAGTGTATCCATTGCAGGTGTGTAAATAAGAACCTATATGGATACCTGGTTGCCAGGAGCACATAATACAAAGGTAGGACACATATACTGAAGTGCTTCTGAATAATAAAGCCAAGACTTCAAACAGAATGCACTATTATTTAATCAAATGACAACCATGATGACTTGAAAGCAGAGGACATTTTAACTTCTACTCATTATACTGTCATTTCGACACAACAGATCTGGGGATTATGACCATATACTGTAACCACAGTTTTATTTTAGATATAATCCATGGAGGTTCCACTTGACTTTAGACAATCACTTTGAAATATAATTAAAACAAAATTGTTCATCCTCTCTACACACAGTCAGTACCGTGACAAGGGCTTCTGATATTTATGATACATTTCGAATGCAGGATATATCAATTGTTGTTTGTTTTTTTCTTAATACTCAATGCCACAGCAATTAACGGCTTTAGATACTTACCAATAATATAAAAACTAGGTACCGGCATCTGTCATGCAACACAGTTGGGGCTGTTAACGTCATGTGGGATATAGAAATAAATTATTTCCTCTTTTTTGTTATCTGAAATACTGTATGGACAACTGAAACAAAACAGCAATTTACCATTATTGTGCTTATATTTACTGAGCTAAATTCAAGCCTGATTAACTCCATGTTCTTCAGTGAACATGTGTATGAGATGACTTTGGCCCACAACAGATAAAACAATGGCATGCAGATTGCAATGGGGAAAAGAACAGAGAATTTTCCTTTCTTTCATATAATCATAGCAAGAAATAAGAAATGAAGAGGTTTCTGCCATATGTCTAACACACTTCACTGCTTTGTACAAAGGTCTCAAGAGTAATGATCTCCGTGTGTTATGAATATTTTAAGACTTATTAAATGTTCTTGGATCATTGTGGGTAAAACTATGGGATTTTAAAGAACCAGTTTAAAAGACAATTAAATATTATTCCTACTTAAGGAAAAAGAAAAATTTAATAACTTTTTAATGTATTATCAAGGAGGAAAGTCTCAACCTCTTTCACACCATATCACAAGTTTTAGCAAACTGGGTTTGCTAGCTGGGTTTTATTTTATTTCTATTTTATTTCTTTTTATTGCTTTAATTGCTTTTGAATTACAAAGAAATAAAACAGAGTACTTACAAGCAAGGGACTATGAGCTGACCACCGATCTCTTGTTTGATTTTTTGGCAAGTCATCTTATTTCTTTTATCCTATTTACTCTATCTGTAAAACAGGGGTAAATAATGTTTCTACTAGAATTCCACTAAAACAAGCAAGTGCCCACATACTGCTTAGCTTCTGTTATCAGGACATCTTACAGCAAATAATCTGAATTTTTTGGTGCCTTCCGTTCAAACTATCACATCAACCTTGGGTGCATGTGGGGATCCCTCTTAGAAACCCACTACCCCAGAGACAATGTAGGAGATAAGTAGCGTTTTGAAAACAATCCCACCCCAAACCAGAGTGTTGGCTTGCTTCTACTGACATGGTGAGAGCCAGCTCCTCTGCTTAACACAAGGACGGATGGAGGGACAGGGAAGCTTCCCAGATGAGCAACTGGTGGATGATGAGAGCTCACGTGTGCCTTTGACACAACTGGTCACGCTTTCCCTCTTAAAATCTCCTCCTCCCTTTGCACCCAGGATCCTGCCCTCTCTGTGAGGGCTGTGTAAGGCTCTGGTTTTGGCTCCCTTCCTCCCCACAGATCTGCAGTTGATTTATGCCTGGAGAATCTCATGCACAAACTCAGCTACTATTTAATAAGTGACAGATTTCCCTCTCTGCTACACTGCCATTTCCTCTCGCATCTCTCTCATTGCTGAGCCTTCAACTCAAGTTCAACGCAACACAGCAGTTCATTGTCCCCCCAACATGTCTCCGCCTCTTCTATTCTCATGACATGCAACACAATCATCTTCTTTTCCACCCAGCCTCAACATCTTTTTTTACTCAGTTCTTTTTTTTCAGTCCTCATTTGTGGGCAAGCTGTCCGATTCTTTCTGCATGACATCGATAGGAAACAGACTGGTCCCATGCATTCACCTTCTAGGCTCTCACCCTTTTTTATATTATTACATCCTTTTCTCTAGCCTTGACAGAAATCTATGTACCACCTACAGTAATGCAGAACACTGCTACAAACACCATTTTTTTAGCATCGTACTGTTCTTTTTCTTTCTAGTCATGCCATTGTCTCTCCCCCGTTCAGCGCATTAAGCAATAGCTACATTTCTTCCATAGCCAATCCCTTCATGGTCTGACTTCTCCCATTTGCTATCAGCATATTAATTCCTTTCTCAGCTCAGATATCATTCACGTGTTAAATTTTTACTCAAGCATTTCTGCACTTTCTCCCATATTGCCATGATTGAGTGGAGCTGAGTATAAACAACTCATCATCTCATCATGCTCCTGCAATCTCTGATCCGGCTTCTCTTGTCCATCGATATACCACACAATCATAAATGCTTCTGAAGTCCATGGAAATCTCAGCCACAACCACGAACCTTTGTGTTAGATGAATTTCTAAATGTCTAGTCCCAGACTGGATAAGTAATAGCAAAAAATCTAGTAAGCACATGTGGGTATCATCCATGATGGAGGAGGAAGGTACTGTAAGAAACAAGTTATCACCACTTGTCTTCACTGTTGCAGTGCAGGTGTGACATAGGGATTTACAATGTACACTGCACTACTGTCAGATTTTAGCTTCCTAAAACAAACACTATCCCCCACAAGCTATCAACAAATAGAATGTAAATCCTGTTGTCATGAGTGAATAATTTATTAAATTGACACTATTACTAATAATTACAGAAATGTACCTGTTTTTCACTCTTGACAAACAGGAAGCCAGCCATGTTTCCCATTTCAGCTACGATACACAAGGAACAATTCAAAGTGATACTCGTCCCTGCCTGGCACGTATTCTTTACCATTTGAAGTTTATTTGATACAAATGAGGGTCTACAGAACCCTGCTGACATGAAGTCACAAAGAGCATATACAGTTATGAATACTGCATTTACTGCACTTTGTATGCGATGTTTGTTAGGTCTTGGTGCTGAAATCACAGCTCTGAATCTATCTTGAAGATGTTAAGGATGCGTTGTGAGCTTTTGCTTTCTCTCCCCCCACTCCCAAAACAAAACAAAACACCACCACAGCCTTCATGGCTTTAATTATTAAGATTATATTTTCTGTTTTATCTTAAATCCCATAATGGAAGCAACCAGCTTTTTCTCTCCTTTTTTTTTTTTTTTTTGGTAATAGTATACACTCTTGATGTAGGAAGGAAATGTGAAGACAGAACAATCCAGCTGGATTAGACATTTATGAAATCCATTGCCAACAGTGAGCTGTCAAAGCCAGCAATCAAATGTAACCCTGGCAAAAAAGAATGGAGACTGCTGTGAGGAGATTTACTTAGAAGAAACTCTCAAATAGTGCTTTTATGTCCTGATTCTCCTCCCCTGCACTAGTTTTATACCTGCTTGTTGCCCCTCCTTCCTTGAAGTTACACCTGGTTTACAGGCGTGTGGTAGGAATACTTTCTCTATTCCAGAATTAACTATTGAATTTCTACAGCCTCAATGCAGGATGCCTGGACAAATAATTATTGTCTTCCTTCCAAATCTTAAAATCTATGAAAATGTGGAGTAGCTATTAATACAGAGATCTCCACAATATTCCGAGGAGTAAAAGGTCTTATTACCATTTTTTTCAGCTCAGAAGCTGACAAAAGAAGGATGTAACTAACTTAAAGTCATACAAAGTCAGAAGGAAGGGTAAGAATTCACTACTTCTGACCTTAATCCTACTTTTCTTCAAGACCATCCCTTGTGCTTTATATTCCAGCTTTTCACTGGAAAGCTGGTAATAAGCATCAAGAAAACTTGGTAATAAGCACCATTAAAATTAACTGACACGAGAAGATATTTTGCTATGGCAATGGAAAGGAAAACAAGACAAAAGTTAAAGAACTGACTGGAATATATTAATGAGCAAAACACAGTGTAGAGAGAGAAATCTGGGATATTGAAGAACAGGATCTCAAACAACCAGTAGGAGAAAAGCAAAGACTAAGACTAATATGGAATGGAGTAATTATTACAGCAGCAAGATCTTTACATTGTACAAAAAAAGTCTTTCTGGATTAAAAGAGGAATGACGACAGAACAACAGGGTAACATTTGCATTTTGGCCATATCTATTCTGCAGGCTACCAACGCTTCTAAGAGTCTCTCTCCACTATAAAGTGAAAGTAATGCTACTTAATTATTTTCAGGCAATGGCATGAAGATTTATTGATTAATATCCATTTTAAAGCTTTTAAAAACTCTCTCTAATTCAGGTAGAGTCCGAATTTTAATGCAACAAACAAAGAAAAAAATAGGATTCTAAGACTGTGTAAATTGTGTGATATGTGTATGTTTTCCTGTGAACAGAAAATCAACTTTAAGACTGTGACATGAGAAGCCACAGAAACCACAGTAGATCTATATACTGGAAAAACTTACAGATAGTCAGCTGAATAGTTCACTTTCACAATTTGGGATTTGAAAAGTCAGTACCACCTTAAATTTTAACCAGAAGAGAAAATTTATAGAATACTGGCTACTTTCCCTCATTTAAATTGAATCAGCCATTACAGTTAACAACCTTCCCACCCCATAGAAATAAATAAAGAATGCTGTATCCATTCTAATTTAAAAACTCTTATCTTCATTAAAAACATAGTTGATTTAGTCAGAAGTTCCATCTATTATGTGCTGTAATGATTTAATAGTGCCAATTAGATCTATACTATTCCTAGAAATGGAGGAGTTGCAGCTGGAGCTCTGCAGACCAGTCAAACAATTTTCACAGGATATTCAGAGGACTGTACCACTCTATTCTAGGTAGAAGATTAAATTGTAAAGGAGAAAAGAAGCAAGATTTCAAAACAAGTATTCCAATATGACAAATAACTCTTCTTCCTGGGCTTTGCTTTTGTAGAAAAGAGAAGTATTTCACTCTCCCATTCTATAAGTAGCTGGAAATGCTCTGCATATTTTAATAATGACATCAAATAACTTGCTAATTCAAGATACTTTAGCCAGCCATGTGTCCTAGTGAGAGACAATGCATGAACCCTTTAAAGTATCTACAATACAGAATATGTTCCTTGATAATGTCATTAAGCCATGATGACATGTAGCAAGCAATTGCTGGCAAAGGTCAATAACCTGATCCATTTATACAACGAATGCCTGTTAAAACAGTGTTTAAAGAACAATCGAATGATTGATGACCATAAGCTCTATGTTGGCCATGATGAGCAGCATGCACATACAGCATGTTCTGCAAGCACTACACATACCTCTAATGCTATGGGGTGGGTGGGCAGAAAATTGTGTTCTGCCAAAAACCAAAGCAAAATGTTTAGACAAAAATGCTGACAACATTAATTGAGTAAACAGAGGTCTGAAGATGAATTTGTTAGCACTGGGCAGTAAAAATAGGCAGTGCTTCTGATCCAATTTAATACAGCTCAGTTTGAAAATAAGGTGCTCTGGGCAAAACAGACTGCAAGCATCCTCTAAGCTCCATGTCACAGTCTGTGAAAAAAACATAAGTGACCATCCCATAGATCTCTATCACTGATTTTTAAAATTGTTCCTTCATTTTTAATTCAAACTCATGCATTAAAATGCAGTTTCCTTTGATGCACATTTGAATCTTGCCAGCTCAAAAGCCATTGTCAAAATTCACAGGTCCAATTTGTTGTGTTGTTTAAAAGAAGAGGGGGGGATCACTTCCAAAATATTTTTGTTGTTTTAATCTGCCAGCAACCATCATTCTATCAACAGAGTGCTGCACATTTCTTAGAATTTAACCCCCTTTTCTAAAGAGTAATTAACCTAACAGCTTCTTGCAAGTCATTTTTCTGTCTCATCAGACAAGCATGGTGACCTGTATGTTCTGTAGGACAGGAACGCTTCCCAAAATTGTCATCTGGTCCCTTCACAGAATTAATTATCTCATTCTAAAGTGACTACATTCCACTTTTTACAAACAAGAATGATCTTGAAAATCATCAAAAGATATATATATATGGTCATAGAAATCATAAAATAAAGATGATCCATTCAAAGCACTTGATATTCTATAACTGTAATGGTTCTGGCTTTCATGAGATAAACACACTGGGACCACATTATGCTGCTGATGTGTACCCTTCAATTAAAGAGCATTTCTGCACACAATCCAGTTCCTCATGGAGGTGTTGATTATAAGTGGCATTCATCAGCAGCAATGGTATAAAAATAAGCTCCCTGCCATTTTGTTGCATCCACAAACAGGTGTGGCCTGAGCTTTATTAGGTGCCCAGACAAAAAGACACACAGGGACTATATCTCAGCATGAGTCACAAAGCAAAATTACAGTCCTGTGCTGCAGTCGTGAGACTTCCTAAAATATGTTTCCCAAGTCAGGGGCAGCACTCAGTGTTGTTGGTCAGGGCAGTCGGGAACTGGATCCACCCCTTCCCAGGCTCCGCAGAATCCCTTCTGCATCGTAGTACAACAATCAGACACGTTCCTAACTTGATTTAAGAAAAAACTATTCTACACTGCAAAGCATTTCCATGACTGTTCTTAGAGCTCCACCTTTCCTACAAAACCGCAGAGTTTCTGCACAGCATGGTAAGCAGAGTTATACTGGAATTATATTTAAGAAACTTTCATATGAAGAGTCATCACTTCTTTCCCAGCAATCCCCCATCAGTCACAAACACTGCTGAAACAAAGCAGAAAACAGTTACAGCAACAGTGAGTTACACACTGATTACTTTCCCATCTCATCCTCAGCAATGATGAAAGTTCAGTCTGCTCCTTAACACACACGTGCCAAACAACTGATAAAAAAGGATGCTAAGTACTCCAAACTTCTTTAAATTTTGAAAGCTAACACCAATTGACCTACTAAAGGAATCTATCCTGTTTCCATCCTGTTTGGCTCTGTAGTTGGAAGCCTCCTCTGCCTACATCATTTTAACCACACACACCAGGAAAGATTTTTCACCACGAGGCTTTACAGGCGCATCGCACTTTTCACTCCAAGTGTCCAAAGATCTTTCAGCAAGCCAATCTGCTTCCCATGTCCCTCCATTAGAAATTAAGTTTTCATCTTCAATCTTGCTCTGTGAAAGAGATCAACCTATTTCCCATTTTCCATGATACAATCCCATTTCTTCCCTTCCCCCACTGTCCTCCTGTCAGGCTTTTCCCACCAGCTCCTCCTGTGTCCCCCTCTATCTTGTCAACCATCATGTGAATGTGACAGTGGAGCCTGATGGTTTCACTATGAACTGACAAAATCAAAGACTCATTGTTTACAGACAGGGAATGGAGACACAGGAAGGTTATGGTTCTCGCAAAAGTCAGAAAAAATTAGTGACAAAGATATTTCTCCTGACTTCCAGTTTCTTAGGATACCATCTACCACAAGACTTCTGTGAATCTTTAATTCTTAATTTCTGTGAAGAAGAGAGGCGGAAGACTCTTTTGCAGCATCACTGCATTCCTCCCTTCACATTCCCACTAACAAATCAGAACAGTGCCCATCTTCTCCATCAGGGCATCTAAAATGCCGCAGATCATTTGAATGTTGGCAAAATTCTACACATCAAAATAAAACATTGGAACATTTAGCATTTAATTATTACACGTTCATGAGGGGGAAAAAAAGCACCATTTTCAGGTGCTAGGACCCTTCCACTCCACATTCTTACATGTTCTTCTAAGATGTCAAAAGAAGTGAGGTTTTCCTTTTCTGCTGTTCCTGGCATAGAAATCAGTATCTTTGAATTTTGCCTGCTCCGGGGAGGGGGACTGGGCCCGAGCTGGGGGCCCAGAGCTACAGGGGTAGGAGCTTAGTACAGAGCCACGGACCAAGAATGTCTCAGAGACTTGCCGTGAAGGTAAGCTTTCTATGGGAGGATGTGTGCAGATAACTCTTAGCTTCTCTCTACATTGAAGAGCACTACAATTTGTTGGGTTTGCTTTTTTTTTCCCTTCTCTTTTTGGCCTAGGGAAAAATCCACCTTCACTTTATTAATAGTGAATTCAAATGGTTTTTCTGCTGCAATTTAACTACTTTTCCCCCCCCGCCCTGCACAGAAACAAGATATTCTTCTCTCTTGAACCCTTCAACATATTTGTTCTGCATTATTTTTTCATTTGTGGTTATCCCGGAGGCTCTCAATGTTTAAATAGCTCCCTCCCTCCCATGTAAAGCTGTGCACTAATATCGATCAGCTTAGGCTGAAAGTTACTATAAGGCATTTTTCAATAATCAGCCAAGCTGTTCAGAGAGTGTCTTGAATATAACCCTTAGGTAAACAGCATAATACACAAGGAACTTTCCCTCAGCAAGCATGTCTTTGCAATCTCAAGGATGGCTGCTAATGCTCCACCAGACAAAGAACTTAATTCTGACTTTCTACTCTGCAGGTCAAAGGCGAAGTCACATTAGCTAATGACGTCTTTATTCTTACGCACAGAATTTAAGTTTCTTAGGACACTTGTATATTTAACCATCTCATAGTCATATGCCCTTCAAATAAAGGGTCAGACAGTAAATAAGCTCTTAATGAGTATCAATTTACTTTTTAATAAAAAAATAATCACAAACAAAATCTCACTCTTCTAAGAAGATAAAGTTATGGCTGTACAAGAATTCTAAGAACTGGCTATGTAAAGCACCTTTATCAGTGAATTATGGTGAATAGGAACTCTCACCTGGCTGAGGGGAGAGGAAGAAGAAAATAATTTCAAGCTAAACAATTAAAAATAAATCATAGGAAAAGGATGATACATGCATACGATATGTCAAGTAATATCCACACTTACAGAGAGATGAGTAAGCTACTCTAAATTATTAGGTTTTCATTTAATTCATCCTTGATTTAAAATGCCAGGTTTATTCTATTTTTACATTGCCTCATTAATCAAAAATGGGAGAGAAAAGTGAATGGAATGAAACACTTGAAATCATTCATACTTTATGCCTTAAATAGCTACATTCACCAGTTACTTCACATACTACTTAATTCCAAAATGAAAAACATAGGGTGTTTTAATTTCCTCTTCTTAACTGTGAAGCATCAGATTGTGCTATATTGTTTTTATAGCTCTGAGGGATCCTTAAAAGAAAAAATTGTGTAAACTAAAATGGCAAAAAAAAGTCCGATGTAAAAATAGTCCTAGGTCATTGCTTTGCACACGGTAAAAGCAGTGATGTTCACACCCACCAGTGGGCGAAAGATAAACATCACAAAAGTAAATAACACTCTGAAATAGCTGGCTCCTACGAATCCTGGAGACAGCACAAACTGTTTTGTTGTTTTAAAAAAAGATTATGCATAAGCAAATCCACATGACTTTAATGACGATTTCTGAAAGTGTTTTCAGGTCAACATCTATGCTAGAGCGCCTGAGCAGAGCCCAGTGGGCGCAGCCGCACGCAGTGCCCTGCTGGCACCACCCTCGCTATTTTGCTTTCTTGTTGGATCTGTCAGCACGGTTCAGGCTGGTTCCTGCCGCAGCAATCCTCTCCCTTGCTAAGAAGCGAGACAGCGCGTGGTGGCAGGAAGCAAAAATGAAGGAGAGTGTGAGTCGGCAGCATTTAGGTACCAAAGCTTTGGGGGATCCCCACATGCTTTGTATTGAGATGCAGACAGGGACAGTCAGAAAGCCGAGGTGCACTAAGTTCAGCATTCTCTGCATCTGACAGATGGTTGAGGAGTACAGCACATACCTTTCTATCTCCCCACATGGCATCACCTTAACCATCAAGAATAAACAAGGTTACAGTAATTCAGGAAAATTCTTGTATGATGGCAAATGCAATTCAATGCAGGTAAACGCAGGATAAAAATTGTAAGACGAAAGATTCCAAAAGAAAGCCAAGACATTAGGGGAAAGTGTTCAGAGGCATAATGATTGAAGAGAGATTTAAGTGTCCTCCTGGGTTATGAAAGTCTTAAGCTAATGGATAACTGCAGTGGGAAAATAATGCTGCACAGTGAGCTACATGCCTAGAGGAATATAAAGCTAAGATTCTGGTACTGACTGGTGCATAAGACTGTCTGGAAGCCTTACCTATAGTATCGCATTGTCTTGATGCACATAAATTCGTATTTCCAAGTAAACTGACAGAAGAGGAAGAGGGAGGGAGGAGCACTGAAACACAAGGATCATATTTTACAGCCTGCTGCAGCCACACAGAAGCTGCAGGCCGCCACCGCATTGCTGCAATTTTCCATTTCTGGCCATATTTTGTGAGAGTGCAGACGGGATTGCAAAAGAGAAGTCACAGAGAGGATCTCCACAGAGTCATTCAGATGCCTTTGCTGTGAACGTATGCTACATGCTCAAGGGCAAGTAAAGTGCTAACTCTTCCATAAGGTAGATTAAAAATATTGAAAAGGTTGAAGGGAGCTGGTAGACAGAAAGCACAGACTGTGATTATAATACCCACATACAGTATAGCTTTCCTTATCCTTAAAAACAGAACAAAATACAAACAGTCAACCAACCAAAGATGGAAATTTAGCTAAAGACCTGCTTATGACAGATCTTGAATTATGGGAAGCAACATGCATGTTCTACACTTTGAGACAGCAAGCAAAACAAAACAAGAAAATAACATCACCAATGTGTCCTGCAACCTGGGAAACATTTAGAATAATTTGCAAGAGGGGAAAAACTTCCATGGTAAATACAAATTATAATGCTCAACTCTTTAAAACAGTGTCTGTTCAAATTATTTCAGGACATGGTTATTATAAAGCACGTTCAACCATAATTTTACACTTCGGAATAACTTCAGCACAGTCACTTGGGAAGCTGCAGCCAGAGCTTCCTCTGAGCCTGGCTTGCTTAGGCTGAGCACTGTCTGTCTCCATGCCATTCTGCACTCTGCTCAAATGCAGCCTCCTTCTGCAGCCCCCCAGTAAAAGGGAGGTAGGATTCAGGGAGGCATACTGGCTCAAAGCGCCTGCCCACCACCCTTACAAATTCATTTGTTCAGAAATGCTGTGCAGAAACTTAAGTCTGGAAGAAAGGGGTGTAGGGTCTGATTCAGCACTTCACATGATGTAAGATCTTTGCCATGTCCCAAGTATTGTGTATTAAAAATTGACTTCGATTTCCTCTATAGCCAATCTCAAATTAAGAGTGAAAAAGGTAAGAATTTTCAAAAACGAATGGAACCTCACACATCTGCAGGATCCTTGCCAGATTTCTGTGCAACCAGAGAGGGATTTAGGACAGGAAAGACATCCTAACACCATTCCCCAAGGAAGTTTCTGAAAATCAAGATGCTGCCTTTAGTTACCAAAAATTAATTCCAAGTTCAGCTGGTGCAAAATCTGAAGCTAGAAATGTGCAACCTGTTTGACTCTTGTTTAAATTTATTTAATTAGTTTATTAAATTAAAAAAGTTTTAGTCTGCATTTAAGGCAGACCATGAGCCACAGCTCAGCACAACGCTTTGCAACAGAGGTCTGAGCCCTAAATTCTCAAACTAAACTAAGTCAACCTAAAAGAGAACTCAGTGGGTGTAAGGGCACCTGTGTTAAGGAACAGCATCCTTACTTTTCCCTTGCCTTGTTTTTTGTTCATTAATCTACTGTAGGTCCCAAGGGTGACTGGAAGAATGTGCCAAGGCTCCTTCCTGAGCACATCACCCCCTTCCTCTGCTCAGCACGCCCGTAACAGGCACAGAGCATCCTGGCGATTCACTTCACACAGTATCCTGGGCAGTGCCCCCCATCCTCCCATACCACCAAGACCAACAGCTACAGGCTGCAAGTTTTCCTGCCAGACCAGAGCTTTCACACAAACCCACCCCACGTCCTAACACAGTGCTCGCACTAGGCTCCATCCTGACTTCACCCCGGTTGATGGTGGCCTCTCCTCACATCACTAACAAACATCTGGCCTCAGCTGCTGGGCTTTGGGGAATATCAGGTTGCTGTTACAAAGGTTTGTTGGCAGATAATTTTAAAGAAACATGTTCTGAGAATGTTTTTACAATCTCCACCTCTACCTGCTCTGTCCTAAAATCTGTTTCTCACTATCACTTTTCCAAAAGACAAATTTTATATCTATTTTATTTTTTTTTAAACCACTAGAAGGAATCCCCTACTGCCTACACAATAAAGTCAGTCAGAGGCAAGATTCCTTCTCACAGATCTTATCCCTTTAAGCCATCACACTGACTAAACCACTATCCTTTGATCAATAGGCAGCTAAGTGGGAATTTTCAAAAAAACCTTTAAGCAAAATAAAGTTGCTTCTTTATTACACACAGGCCTTACTCCCCCAAACTAGAAGAGAGGTGGGATTTCTTTTTTTGTATTTTTGCTCAAAACTTGTTCAGTCTGCATGGAAGATAGATTCCATCCAGGGAGAGTAAGAGCTGAGAATACGAGAGTATTTACTACCACTGAATATGATGATTGTATCAAAGACTAAGCGAAGTAGCCAACTGTGAGAAATCATGAACCATACACTAAATATCACCATTTGTTTATAGTTAAATGTATATAAAAAAGGATGGATAATTAACCCTCTGTAAATGTAAATGTATTTTATTTTTAATTAAAGGGATGTGAATAAAAACAATGGTTTCACCTGCAGCATAAATGGGGAAGGATCCTTTGAGCTCTATTTTAAACTGTCCATGCCGGGAGTCAAAAACTTAGCCACAAAGTAGTTTTGTGTGTGAAACTCCATTTGGACATCAGACTTCTGAGATACTATTAGAGCAATCACCAAGTGTTAAAAAGACAAAACATCTTTTCAGAGACCACTGCCAGACAGCAAAGAAAATGACTCTTTAATAAAATCGGATCAATTTTCTAGCTAACCTGCCCCAAGTGGAAACAACATAAGACAGGTTCCCAGAGAGTCAGCATTAATGATGGGCCCATGCAATGAATATCATATGCTTCCATGGACATAACAAAATTGCCTGGGGCAACTTTCATATGAAGGCTGGATTGCAAGTTGTCTGTCTTGCTTCTTCCCCCTTCCCTAAGCTAACTTCTAGGCTTTTTTTTTTTAAAGAGGTAAGATTTCTCACTGTGCTTAAGTGTGGTACAGAGTACGTGTTTAAATGTATAATGGAAGAAATAACCAATTTATTCAGAGTGGATGAGACACTTAAGAGAGCTGGGTTCAGTTCCTGGCTCTGTAGACAATCTGCAACCTGACATGGGGGAGGTCACTCTGGATTGTTTTTACATGATCTTCAGCAGCCCACTCTGCTGTGCTCTGAGCAAACATCAAGCCCACATCAGTCAGATGTTTCACAGCCCTCCTTACCCACTTTCACTCTCTTCTGGACTCACGAGGTTGGGGTTCAACACCATACTGACTATCATTATCCTATTTTCCACATGAAGATATCTCACCCTGAGCATATTTGTTGTGCAGGCAGAAGATGCTCAAGTGTGCCTATGAAATCCTGGACAGGCAATGTCTATACTGTGCTTAAACCCTATCCGAGATAAAGAATAACAATATCCCTGAACACAAGGGTGTTGAGGATAAATTGCCAAATGTGGATGAGACATTCTACCTAAATATTAGATAGATTAGATACATTACTTTGAATAAAAGCAAGCATATTTGTCTCAAAATCCTTTGGGGTAGGATATAGGAGAAGTTTTGCACTGAAAAGTCCACAAGGAGGATTTAAGTGCCAGATAATACGTAATTGGCCCACACTCTTGAATATGACTACAGCATGTATGGGACATTTGACTAAAGCACGTTATCATTTACAATATTTATATTGAGAGAGTTTAGATTGTTCAAAAGCCCTTCCATCCAGCTTTTTACCTACTAAAGTCAACACAAACATTTAAAGAACAATATTTAATGTACCTTTTTGCAATCGTTTTCATTAAACAATAGTTACTCCAGTGCACTCTCAAACCCCCTTCCTCTGAAAACCAAAAAAACAAAATTCCCCCAAACAGCCCAAGAGACAATAACTGCTATTTCAAATGCATTCCCACTATTTGCTTCTTCAAGTCTCTATTGCTTTCCATGAAAGGGAATCTTTGCACACCAAGAGGGACATTTTTTGCTCAGTTAAGAGTACTCTGCAGACTTTTTTGCAGCAAGTATGCAATGTAGCTTTTTTTTTTTTTTCAATGATCCTGACCTATATTACAAACAGAACCTGGCAGCTATTGTCTGTCTGATTAAGGAAGCTGAAAGTACAACCAAGACACACTACCCAACAAACCTAGGTTTATTTCTTTCTTTCCTTATGTCCAGATCCAAAGTATTTAGGCTCCTGAGACTTCAAGACATGACTCTCTGCAAGTGATGCTAATATACTCTCAAGTATTAAAAAGATATGAAACAACGCAATAAAAAGATAATAATTACTACAAACACAGACTCCCCATGCTAGGAGTTACAGGGAACAAACACATATATATACTGAAACCAAATCCACAACTGGGTACCAGTGCATTCTATTAGATATGACTACCTTTAAACTGGGATGATACTGATATCATTTAATTCACAGAAAAATATTCCTCCATTGCATCAGCATACTAAGAAACACGAGAAAAAAGATATACTAGTGAAACCCTAGCTGTGCTGTCTCACGCAACAGGAATATTTCAACTTTAAAGTAGCAAATTTGCCTTTTATTTCCAAAGCACTATCAATAATCACTTGTTTTATTAAATGTAAGGTATCAAGCTACAAAAGTTAATTTTTTTCTCTTTTGCATTTCTCCTAGCATTTAATTGTTTTGTATTACAGTAGGAAGCTAAGTTGGGCATCTATACTTTGCAGTTAAACACAAGCAGGTAGCAGCATCACACTTTAAATATAAGTATCAGAGAGGAAAGCAAAAATTGGCAGAACACACCTCTGCATATATTCATTTCTACTCATGTTACTCTAGTGGTTTCGTAACCTGGGTTTCAAATTAATATGCACTCTATACACTTATGTTAGCTTAAAATACTTCTTCAACAAATAATTTCCCAAGCTGGCAGAAAACCCAGCTTCCCTCTGACACCGGAAAAGCTGGTCCTGTGCTTACGGCACTGCATCTGAATTCTGGAGAACTGGGTTTGGCTCCTTGCCCTGACGCACGTCTGAGAAGTCATTTAATTGTGTCCTTTGTAACATGAGGGTCGTGATTTCTCTCTCTTGCCAGTGACATCGTTAAGTATCAGGAACACGGACTGACTCTTGTGGTGAGCTTGCGCAGTGCGATCAGGTCACGAAGCTGCCCGGGCACGTAACTCCTGATGGCATTCGCCGGACACCGACCTGCCTCCGTAACCCTGGCCCGCTGTACCTAACACACAGGAGCCTCATCTCTCTTTGGATGGAAACTAAATATAAGGAGGTATGGGAAGCGGGGGTGAAGTACCTTAGTGTAATTATTCAGAGATTTAATTTTAACAAGCAAGCATTTAAAAAGCAAAAACATTGTGAAGTCATCTAATGTCTTTCCCCAGTTGAACTTTCAACCTGACAATGAAAGACATAGGGACATGAAACCAAGAAATATAGAGTAGGCTATGTTTTATTATTCTGAAGAATATCAGTCTAGCTTCTGAACAATAGATACATGAAATGCTTAAGACGGTGAAGGAAAGCCTGTGGATCTTTACATCTCATCTATGCACTTTCAGTCCTAGGGCAACAAATAAGAGCACAGGTAAGAAATACTACAGGATATACTCGCTCCTTTGTTTCATTTTAGAAATAGAAACCAGCAATCCAGCTAAGAGGAGGCACCACTTTACAGATAATGTTGGGGATCAACAACAGTCTGAAAATGACCAAAGTTGAAAAATTCAGGTACAAGTGACACAGTACAGGGAACAAGTGGCAATTAGCAATATATTAAAACATGGGGCAGCAGGGGTTAATGCTTAACCTGCCTTTCAACCCTGCAGTATTAAACTACACTGCAGTAAAAGTTAGTTTGTACTTCTGCTAACATCAGCTCAAAGACTGCCCAAGGATTTGAAGGGCAAAAGGCCACAGGACTGAGGCACATGGAAAGAGCTGCAGGAGAAGCCTGCCTCAAACGTCTCAGCACTGCTCAAGGCTTTAAGCGTTAAGAGTTTTCCTTTCAGAAGAACCAGTATTTGCACACACAAGAAACATGCAGGAGATGCGCGAGGCTTTAAGCTCATACGCATGCTTAAAAACAAGCAACAGCTAAGCACTAATCCTGCGCCAGGGTATCAATGCTAAATAACCTGAGAGCCTCCTCTGCCCGTCCCCGCAGAGAGCACGGAGAAAGCACCACCGCCGGGCCAACCCGCAGTTAACAACTACATTTCCACATGGGAAGCCTGGGTTTGATTTCCAGTTTGGGTCTGTCTCTCCCTCGGTTAGAGGGGGAGAGGAGAATGCTTTAACGCTGCTCGACAGCAACCCCTTTGGGCAAAGTAAGCACCGAGGGGGTCCAGCAGGAGAGGAGGGAGAGTCAGAAAGGTTGTGGCTGTGAAGAAACTGGTGTGACTCGGGGGAGAAAGAGATTTTACTCACCATAGGAAACGGGAACTAGGAGAATGCCCAGAATGAAAGCAAAGCAAACGCTGTTTGTTTTTTTTTTTTATCTACTTCATGCATCAAATTACCCTTCTAACAAACCACCTACTTATTTGTCTTTAATGACTAGCATGAAAATAGCTATCTTTTCTTAAGAGCACTGTAAACTGAATGACCCTCCTATAAAAAACCACTGGATTTATAGTGTTAAAAGGCAAAGTCCCAGAACCGTACTTCTGTTTACTTGAGAAGTATAAACCATTACCCGGAAAACAGAGAGGCCTTTTACAGAGACTGGAAAACAAATGGTTTAAAAGCATTAAGATCCACATATCTTTCCTTCCCATACATTCAAAGCCATCAATCATATATAATCCAGAACATACGAGGTGCAAAAGTGCTAAAAAGGGCCCATTAAAATACAAGTCTTTCCAGGTGTACCACCCAATCACTAGAACTAAACGCAGAGCAAAACCAGCTCCCATTTATACACACAATACCATTAGTGGCAATTTATCATGTCTTCTTAAAGTGATATATAGCACGTTATGAAATTGCTCATTAACTCTCCCAGCAAAAGCTCAGCATGCCCCCATGTACTCAAGTGACTGTAATTGGCATTTCAGAGACCTCGGCTTAGAATTCACTCTTATTTATAAAGCTCAGCTTCCATAATCAACTTTTTAACCCGCTTCTAGTAATATCGTTAACTTCGTATTTTTGAGTGAGTTTTCCTTATTATGCAATGCAACAGTTGCTTTTCAGCCCCCAAACAGACAGTGTTTGAATTAGATTTCTTCTTCCCCTTTCCCATTCTTCCTTCAAGAAGACCTAGAAAAACCTAAGGCCACGCAAGCCATGCCTTTACTATAAATACAAAAAAAGGTCATTAAAATAACGTTGTAATAAGTGTAGAGCCACAGAAGCCATATTATTTTTTTTACGGGAAAGACAAAGCATTCTCAGAAATATCTGAGATCATGATCTTAATCATCCTGCCGCATAAGTATCGTTAGTCACAAAGACCTGCATTTACAAAGCATTTCAGCACACGCTTAAACTCCAGCATATGTTTAAGTCCTGCTGTCTCCAAAGGGACTTACGTGCATGGCTGGCTAAGGGCCAAACAGCCAACTTCACGTATCAGCACATGAGCAGTTTTACACTCATGCCTTGCAGAATGACTTTCAGCCAAAGGCCTCGATATCCTTCCCATGGGAAGACAAGTGTCACTGTCATGTTCAGCTGGATGAGAAACAGAGACACAGGGTTTGGCCAGCTTAAAGCCTCTCCCTAGCGCTGTGCCAGAGCCAGGAATGAAATCTTTCTGATGAAACTTTATCAACCCCAAATGGTTCCTCATCCATGAGACCAGTGCTGCCTCGATCAAGATGCAAGTTCTGTTGTATTTGCTTTATCTGCTCTGCACTGGCAAGCACAGGGTTGATGCTTACAGCAGCCACAAACGCTGCCCTGGAAAACAAAGTCCTTGTGGAAGAGCCACGCAGCAGCTCAGCAGCTCTCCCTTACATGACACAGCAGCCGGACCATTCCAGGTGATGCTAATGGAGTCCTTACCCCAGCCTTCTCTCCCTAAGCCCACACCTGATAAAAACCATTTCAGCACAAGTTGATATTCTCAGACTGGCCTAGAAGTCCTCATCTCTGATTTGTTTGATTACTGCCAGTTTCAGTCTCTGCCCATCACTATTGTGCCTTGAAATTACTGCAAACCTTTTCTTTTTTTTTTACTTCATCCCAATCCAGTCTTTCTACTATTTTTCTAATAGCAGATGGCAAAGTTCACTGTCACAAACAGAAATGTACAGAAATGTATTACGAGAGAGATGCTTCTACCGAAGGGGGAAAATACAGCTCAGCAGGCAAAAGTCAGTGAGAAGACAATTCCCTCTGAGAGTGTCTGTTGCTTTACGGGTTAATATAGGGGTCCTCAAACCATTTCGTAATTGCATCACTTCTAACAGAAGACTGTCTTGCTGACACCTTTCCATTTGCAGTTGTCTGGACCACCTGCCCTCCCCATTTGCAACTGCATTACATTGCCGTGACAGCCAAGAAGAGCAATGTCTGGTTAGTAATCTATTTTATTTTACCTTATGGCAATTTATCAGACTGAAACAAGGAGAAGGGCCAGCTCCTCACCACTCACAATTAGTTATGCAAGAACTGATTTTTATGAATGAAGCTGAAAACTCTAGTTATTGTAATTTATTTGATTCCTCAGCACAGACAGACCACTTGCCTATGACTGTACTGCGATGTCCGTATGGCACACTGCCCACCTCTGCTGTGACTGCTTATGGACAGCCACTCCGGGCATGGTACCTTGTGACATACTAATAAGCCTAGTGTATTCGGCATGGAGACCCTGTGGATGGTTTGAGAAGGACGGGACATAATTACTGCAAATTAGAATAAGTTTTGCCAACAGGAGAATAGCCCCATCGTTGCCTCTTTAACTGTTCTAAGTCCAATTCTAAATCGATCCCTGTTGATGCTAAAAGATACAAAGATATCAAATCCATCCCCAATCACTTAGACAGTATCTTGAATAGCTCATTCACAAATTAATTGCAGTCATCCTTTGTAGTTCACAGTCTATTGTTAATGCCAGGTGCACTGGCAAAGGCAGTATTTGCCTCATGCTTTAGGCAGCATTTCTCCCAGTAGAGGACATTTTCTTGTAATGAAACTATTACAAGATTTAGAAGGTAGGCTTAAGCAAGACAGGAGCAATACTGTCCTAGGTATCACAAAATATACTTGGATAAAGTCCACTCCAGACCTTGACAGCTGAAAACCAAAGGAGAGATGGCAGGCATCTCTTGGAGAAACCGTCTGTTATCCTAGTCCTTACAAAGAAAAAGCAAGACTTAGAGACAGAGTGATTTGACCAGGATTACTTGGGCTGCCTATGGCAGAGATGCTAACTGAACACAGCTCTTTGCAACCAAATACAGCTCTCTGCCTTGTAACTACAAAAATATATTCTCATTTTGCCTGTTTGTATTTAGAATCTCAATCATGCTGTGCTGGTGTTGGCTGTGATAGAGTTAATTTTCTTCATAGTAGCTGGCATGGGGCTATGTTTTGGATTTGTGCTGAAAACAGTGTTGATAATACAGAGATGTTTTCGTTATTGCTGACCCCTGGAGGGACTGCATAATATCGAGCAGTGTTTGGTAGATGCTGGCCAGGGCCCAGCACAGTGCAGTACGTTGTGCTCTTTGGAATAGCCACGGCATTTTTTTTGCCAAGCATTCTATCACTTCATCAGGATCCTGTAGTTGTTCGGGAGTGAAGTTCCAGACCATTGAAGCTGAGAAGTTCTCTAGATACCTGCCCATATTCTCCCACATGCCGTGCCACCCATGACCATCCTCTGGCAGAGCCTGGGTCACATTCCTAAATTGCTTGTTAACTTTAGACAAAATTGAACCAATATTCCTACGAAATACCAATAGAAGTATTTTAACTACCCAAGGATGTTCAAGATATTGAGAAGTTATTGTAACGAGGGAGAAAACATCACAGAAGAAGGTAGCAAAGGTGCCATTCTGTATTTCCTCCACAAAAAACATCTCAGAGGAAGAAGTATAATTGTTAATTGTCTCCGTAAGATGGTACCTGAAGTACAGTAATGGCTTCAGTAGAGAGCCCAAATACCAGATTAAGCTCAAGGTCAGTGTTTTAACAACAAATCTCCCAGGCAAAACATCACTAATCACTACAGAGCACAGCAAACTGCAAAAGCCAACACCAATCTTTAACATGTACAGCAAAAAAAAAAAGAGCATGGCACAGATCAGATAAACTAATATCGAGAACAGATGAATCAATATCGTGACCTGCAACTGTTAACAGATATAAATCCCTTCTAATACGCTCTGGTCAATCTGTTATTATCTCAAACCCTTCATGCCCCACGTTGGGCGCCAAAAAGGACTGTCGTGGTTTAACCCCAGCCGGCAACTAAGCACCACGCAGCTGCTCCCCCACTCCCCTCACAGTGGGATGGGGGAGAGAATCAGAAGAGTAAAAGTGAGAACACTTGTGGGTTGAGATAAAGACAGTTTAATAGGTAAAGCAAAAGCTGCTTGCACAAGCAAAGCAAAACAAGGAATTCATTCACTACTTCCCATCGGCAGGCAGGTGTTCAGCCATCTCCAGGAAAGCAGGGCTCCACCATGCGTAACGGTTACTTGGGAAGACAAATGTCATCACTCTGAACATCCCCCCCTTCCTTCTTCGTCCCCCAGCTTTATATGCTGAGCATGACGTCATATGGTATGGAATATCCCTTTGGTCAGTTGGGGTCAGCTGTCCCAGCTGTGTCCCCTCCCAACTTGAGCACCCCCAGCCTACTCGCTGGTGGGGTGGTGTGAGAAGCAGAAAAGGCCTTGACTCCGTGTAAGTGCTGCTCAGCAATAACGAAAACATCCCTGTATTACCAACACTGTTTTCAGCACAAATCCAAAACACAGCCCCATACCAGTTACTATGAAGAAAATTAACTCTATCCCAGCCAAAACCAGCACACATGCGTAGAAGAAGTTAACAACTTGGTATATTCATAGGATAAGAAATAAGAACAGACTTAATACTGAAGGTAGAAAAAAATGATATAAATATATTAAAATCTAAGAACTCAGTTCAGTTATTGCCTCTGACTTTTCACTCCCTTTTTGCTCCCATGGCCTGTCTGACAGTGCAGCGTATTTTCAGGAAACACGCACACTTCTTCGGGTGACCAGAACAAAGGGGTCTACCCAGCAGCATGACACACAGCAGCCCACAGGACAGGTAAGCCTTAACATGGTTGTAGAATTCGAAAATACCAGTTTTATTGTGTCCAGAGAAGTTAGCATTTTTCTGTACAGCTCTTGAGATTGTTTTTGGATGGTTCTCAAAGCAATTCCATTGCTGCCTATAATAACACATTTTCCAACAAAAGGTTTCCTTGCCAAGACTAAGTATGAGGACAGGAAACTGACTTGCTGGACATTTGGTTCTGGCACACATCTCCCAAAAAACATACTTCAGGTTCTTGGAAATATTCTTCCTCCTAAATATTAGCGTGGCTTGTCAATATTTCTGCCTCCAAAATTATCTGCCACCCTAAGGCTCAATGATTCAGATGAACCCAGTACTTCATCCTCCTCAAGATCTTTCCAAGCATCTTGGAGTCTTCAAGCCAACCTTGCCTCATCCTGAGTAACAGAAGGGCCAAAGAACAACTATTTTAAATACATCTCAAGCTACTATGGAACAGCGGTTTTGGAGTGTTTACGTAAGTCTTAAAATGTGGTAAAACACATGCTGAACTAGTGTCTCAAGACCTTCAGAACTGCACTTAATGTGTAGCTTTGCTGGAAAAAGTCAAATGCACTGGTGTGGTAGTCAATGTCCTTCCTTCTCCAGTTAATGAGCATACATGTAGCTGCTCTTTTCCTTCTGTCACATCCACATCAGTCAGTGGATCAAAAATATAAATAACGCAATGAAATCATAACATAAGGCTGCTTCTTAGTTCACTGCAATGAAACGTGAACAACACATGCTTTACTTTGACTCTAATTCTTACCTGACGTTCTTCAGCAGCAGCTCTGTACAAAAGAGGTAAAAATCCTTATTTCCAATTTCCAGATCGGGAAATGGAGGTAAAAAGACACAAAATGTCATGCCAAAGCACTCAACAACTATTAGCAGAGCCAAGAAATGAACTTCAGTTTTCTGAATCCTATTTCCAAAGGCCTGTTTATTAGACTACACCCAGAGATTTTTTTCCTTAAAAATATCAACGTCATTTTTCATATCAAATTCACATACTCCACCTCTTTACACATACTGAAAAAGTGATTTTGAATAGTGAAATAAATACTTCCCACTTGTACAGCACACTGCCAAATATTTTTAAAAAGGCACCCTAAGTCACACTCTTGCAATCCAGGGATCTGGAATATGTGCTCTATTATCTTTTATTCTAACACAGTGCTCTATCTCCAACCAAATTTGAACCTGTGGATTTAGTTTAATTTCAAAGCCTATGCAGCTGGCTTCCATAAGACATGTTTCTGAAGGACTTGGGATCCAAGACTGAGATGTAAATTCATGGAAATTAAAAAAAGAAAATAAATTAAAGGCCATATGATTTCAAATGGGGTCCCCTTAAAGCTCTAAAATATACCACTAAAGCAAGACCAGTGAATTATATGCAGTCTCTGATGGTCCCATCCAGATATCTGGTTATGAATTACAGGATGCTGATCTCCTAGAGAGCCTTTTAGCACTTAAATTTTCACCATAAAGAATAAATGACCGCTCTTGTTTTCACACGTTGGACAATCTGAAACCAGATCTTACGCAGCTTTGACTCCAAACACCATTGTCTTCCTGTTTTTCTAATTTTTGACACAAACCAGTTTTGCGTCCATCCTGTGAGCTCCTTATTTCACCTGTGAACTTGGAGACAAATCGCTTTCTTCAAGCACCCAGGACTGTCAGCTGGATCTTTCCCGCATCGCTCATTCTTCCTTACTGACTCTGTAGACCCATCTTTGTTTTACTGTGGTATCTATCAATGTTTTGTAATTTGTTTATCCAGGACAGCTCAACTCAGATGGAGCATCTGTTTTTCAGCAAGGTCCTGCTTTTGTTACCCAATTTTCCAGCTGGATTGACAGAGGCACAAGGAAGTCAAGTGACCTGCCCGGGTCAGACGGCGTCGGTGGCTCGGAACAGATTGGAGCCCGCGATCCTCCTGGCTCCGTGTCTTGCACTGGACCATGCTCCCTTTTACAAGTTGTTCTGCACTAGAGATAAATTGTGTCCACTTTTCCTTCTTGTCTACAGATATTATAGTAAACTCCCCCAGTTTCATTTATATGGTTGTTCCACTTCTGAATACAGGCTTAAGCTATTTGGAGGTCATTAAAATACACATAACAATGCATTCAAGCCTAATTTTTCAAGCCTTCTGGTCTCCTGATCCTTCTCTTGAACTCAATGACCTGGCAAACATTTCTACATCAAGTGTTCATATTTCCTCTACTACTTCCTTGAGGAAGAAGGAATGCAATTCATTTGCCACTTGTGCTTTGTCAAATTTTAATTGTTATTAATTTTCCACCTAACCACTTCCAGTGAGATTTCAGGCTATTTACAGCTTCATTTATCACGGGATTTCTATTCCCATCACACAAATACAACCTACTGTTTACAGTTATTACACAAGTAAAGATGCTCATACAGTCCTGGCCTTCCTACTGTATACTTTTTCACTTATAACTTAATAACTTGCAGGCTATAAAAATGAAATGCCTGTTTTAAATACTCAAGACCAGGAGCTACAGAACTCCAAGGCTGACTCTGGCTTTTCTGAGATCTTGAATAATTTTCTTAGGCTTTCTAAATCTCACTTTGACTGTTTGTAAAACTATGAATTTCCTACTTTATACAACTGAACTGAAAGTAAACTCGTTAAGGTTTGCAAAGATGGAAATTGTTAAAAAGCTATTCCACTGGGGGCATATACTTCCTAATATAGCCTCACTCTTAAATTCCAGCTGAGCCATGTTTTGCTTCAGACCCAAAAATGGGTTTGGAAAGGTACACGGGCTTTTTATCTATAACACTAATGTACTACTAGAGTACTGCTGAACAACTTCCTTTAAGCTTTACTTTCTTGAATGAACCCACTGACCTAACATCTTAAATTCCATTTGTATTTCAAACCAAAGATTATGAGAACAAAGGGAGCCTAATATTACTATTTCAATAGTATTTCAGAATAAAGTACATACAAAATGGTACCTTGGTTACTCATTAAGCCAAACCTTTACTAAGTCTCAAAGTAGCCTTTTGTTTCATATATATAATTTTTTTCCTTGAGAATAATTAGATGCACTATTACTAGGTAACTAAATATCTGATTTGAGGCAAGCAGGTGCAGGAGGTAGATGTCTGGCTATGATACACTGTGTCCAAAACTTACTTCAGAAACAGCATACTCTACCTGAAAATGCTAAAGCTATTTCTGTCAACATAAGTCTACATCACTTCCATAATCATGTTAGCTTCCATAGAAAGAAGTCTACTTGCTAAATTTATATCCTCCTTTTTTTCTATGCCATTTGAAAATATTTACATTAATATGTCCAAAATCCATTTAAATTGGTACAAACAACCCATTCATGCTAAGCCTACTTGCTCTCCTTTTACTCACAACATAATGCGTATTTACATATATACATGTAATCCATAAAATACCACAGACAGCCTTACTTCCTTTAGTGAATTCCAGCCAACACCTGACCAGTTAATTTATGTCTCCTATCATCATTACTTTGCCTTTTCTTAAACTCTTTTATTTATGTCCCTTCTGATGTTGTCATCTAGTTGCCCAGTTTATCAAGCTCACCTAAGCCCTCCAAACATGCTGCCTCTAGCAAGGAATTTTTGCTCTGTCAGGTAGATGGACAAGAATCCTACCCAAAGTCACTCATCACTAATTCTCGTGTTTCCATAAAGGTAGTTTCTGAACAATCACAACTCTCTGAAAACCTGTCAGTAATATTCAAGAACGCTTTATTCAAGAAGGACCCACTCTGCCTTCCTTTACATTCTTTGCAAGTTTGCCTGTGCCTTAGATACGGTTCTTTGTTAGTATTTACATAAACCACAGCTGTCCTGACATCCCACTTAACAGGTTAGTGGGCATGTCAGGGCCTGAATCAGCAGCACTGAAAGGCAAGTCAGAGACCTCATACTATATCCAAAACGAGAGATCTTTATTTACCTTTGTGATTAGAGAATTGTACTTTTGGGTGCAAGATGCTCTCTGTACATCTCATATTTCCGCTTTGAGGGCTGCGGCATGATGCTCGCAGCAAGGGCTGTTGAGTACTAGGTGCATATGTACCTGTCTCCAGCTCCCTCTCATACTTTACAGATCTAGGGTAAGGGGTCTTTGGGACTTGGGAGGAAATAGGGCAAATCGCCAGTCTTCTTCATGGGGCAAGAGGTGTTCAGAGAGCGTTTGCTAATTTCCATTCTTTTGGGAGGGAAAAGGAAGGTAGGGCTCGATTAATAAGCATATAAAGAGGGGCATGGATAGGTGTGCAGTTATTTCTTCCCAGATGAGAGGTTATTCAGTAGCTAGGCAGACATGTAAAGGCTGGTTATGATACTATAAAGGCACCAGGGCTCCTGCAGAGCTAGAATTACAGGGTTAGTGTGCAAAGAAAGTAGGCACAGAAGGACAAGAGGTATTTCGGAGGAAGCAAGGGTATAATGCTATTTTGGCCTTTGTTTTAGAATTCTCGGAATCAAAGAGGAGACTAAAATGAAAAAATGCACTGGGGTGGTGGGCTTTGAATAGGAGCCAATTCAGAACGCAATTTTTATTTGAGGTGGCTCAAGTGCTGATCAAATACAGCAAGCTTAGAGCATGAGTTAAAAAATACTAAATAACATCATACATGCTGAAAAATGCAAGGAAAAATTCATGATACTGTTGTTCTAAATGCTACGCAAACATTTTCACTTTTCACTTTACTTCTGCAAAATCCTTCTTTCTTGTGGCTAAACCTTTAAGATCAGAAATGTTGTGAATTACAATATTAGCCAGAAACGTAACGATACTTAAGGTCAAGGTAGATCTGATATTTCTTCAATTAGACACTTGGTTTCTTTGGACCAGAATCACACTCAAACCTCATCAATGACATGTAATTGTAGTCGTTCAGTCTCACTAGGTTAACTATACTTTATACAATGGATAAAAAGTTAGTCCCTACCTTAAACAGCTTCCTTGCTAAGTTGGGAGAGGCACAGAAAGACTGACAAGGTTCATGCATACTAATGAGAAACTTCATGGCAGATCTAGAACTGAAAACACTTTATCACCATCTGAGCCATGTGTCTTAAGCATGGAGTCAATCTTTTCTCATATTCTACATTTGTTACGTTGCAAAAAGTTTTTAAAAACAAAACTAAGAGAACTGGTGAACAGATTTGCTGTAACAAAAAAACTAACACTTCAAATTGCCACAGCTCCTGAGATTATAACCCATTTTGCTGGGCGTTAAACTTTTGAGAATCTAGGAACTCCCATTTCTGCACACCTGAAAGACAAAGAATTGAACATGTATTGCTTTGTCATTATACTCATCTTCGATCTTCACAGAATCACAGACTTGTTGGAACTGGTTGGAAGGGATGTCTTGAAATCATCTAGTCCAACCTCCCTGCTCAAGCAGGGTCACCTAGAGCAGGTTTCGCAGGGGTTTTGAATATCTCCATAGATGGGAGACCCTACAACCTCTCTGGGCAACCTTAGTCCAACACATCCATTTTGACAAGATCGAGGGCTTGATTCATTTGCCCTGGTCCCTACAGTCATGTGAGAGACAATATCATTCAAGACATCCTCGTGGGGTTGGCCTCACACATAAAGGATCTATGGGAGACCTGCGTTCCTTTGGATTGGCAGAAGGACTGGAGATGCCCTGTGTGATCTCAAATGGCCACAGATCCGTATGTCTGGGCAACTGAGTTGTGCCTTCAAATCTGGCTGATCCTTTTCCAGCTGGTTCACAGAACTAACCCACTCTGTTACCCAGTTGGTTTGTTTGAGCCTAAAGAAAATTTTTAAATGATCTGGCCATACGTCTGAGGTACTTTCTATAACTAAATGGTAACTAAACCACGGTCTTTTAGTTCTTAACTACATATTTACTAGGCCCAACAATTGTTATTTACAAAAATTAATCGTGACTTATGCTCTTGTTAAAAGCTTAACCATTTAATCCATGATACCCATCATTTCTAAACCTATGGCATTCACACCAACACTGAGAGTGCCATGCAGTCAATAGCTCACCTCCAGACCTATCATTTCACTTTCATTCTCTCTGTCCCAGGATTAATGAAACAATGCAGAAGATACTGAGAGACCCATTACATATTTGGGGGTTGGACTAGATGATCTTTAAAAGGTCCCTTCCAACCCAAACCATTCTATGATTCTATATTTGCATCCAGACTTTGATATTTGCATCAAGACTTAACAAAATTAACATCTAATTAATAACAGCAATATTAATAACACTGGAAAATTAATTCATAGCCTCACACTTTGCCTCTTATGGCTGTAACTGTGCAAGCACACTGAACCGTTCTCAGCCCTTCCAAATCTTTCTCTTGCAAATGTTTTTATAAAGGCAACAAAGCCCAAAACTTCAAGCTAGTATGGACTGGTTTGTCTCCACTGTCTGCAGTGTAAACCTGCCAATTACAGCAGATGAAGATCCAGTCCAGTCTCTCTCTCCTAGGAAAATTTCCACTTTTCAAAATGCACCGCTATAGGCAGTGATTTCTGCAGATCCAAACCCTTCCATTCAAGATGCTCAGTGACTTTGTATCTCCTGCTAATGTATTCCTTGGGGAAGTTACTATCCACCAAACCCCCTATAGTTATTGTCAGGAAATCATTAACCCACAGCTCTTTTCAACTCTTGGTAATTATGATGTTAAAAAAAGGAAAAGTTTTGCTGCTAACAGTTGCAACAATGTATTTGTTTGCCACATGCGATGGAAATCTGATAGACAATATCTGTGCACTCCATCTGTTACACTGGATTGATCCGCTGATGAGATTCTTTTTAGAAACCTGCTTACCCCTGCTGGTGCTGCAAGCTTGAAAGAGAAAAAACACTTTCTTCTCCTTGTTCTCTTGTGTGGTGGTCGACCCTGTCTTCCTCTCCATTAGAACCCATCCTGCTGCCACAGATCTCACAGGATTTATATTGTTTTGATTCCTTTCAAACACTGTCTTGTTACCAACATCTGACAACAGTCTCTTGGGCTATCACGATTTTACAAACTGACCAGGCCTATAAGTCTCTATAAATCCCATGTGGATACAGACCTGTGAAAATGTCTTTAACTATCCATTAAAGCACACAGTAGCTCTTTTATTATATAAATAGTCATGGGTGTTCTATACTTATACGGAGGAAGAGGCTGTAATTTGGGGAGGGGGGGGAAGGAGGGAAGTGCTTGAAAACTCTGCCAGAAGAGGTTGTTCTCTTAACACTCATTGCACACCAGCGAACTCATTTGCTCACCGCGCCGCTTGATGAGAACACACCATGGGTGGTCGTCTTGCTCCCCACCCCCTCCATAGTAGCAGTGAAAAGCCACAAAATAGTGAGTCAAATTTAGGCATGACCACACATGTTGGTTTCTCACGAAGTTGGGGAAATTTTAGCCCTGCTCTTCAAACAACAATACCCATAAAAACAACGATGGAAGGGCATATCTACAACTGAAAAATTGAAAACATGTTGAGTATATAATACAAGAAGGTCAGAAGATACAGTTTTAATGAAATATTTTAGTACCCTGGCCTTATGATAAATTTAAAGTTTACTATTATAATCCCTGTGTGCATGAACATGGGTATATATGTAAGCCTATATATACGCGTACAGACAGGCAGACATCAACACTTCTTCATAACAAGTGAAAGGGAAAATTAGAATGGTTGCAAGAGCACAGGCTGTATCTAACTTCCCCCGTTAAGCAATAGTACCAATAAATCCAATTTCTTGCAGTGAAACCAACTCATCTGAATTAGTGAGTTATTTTAAAACAAACTGCAATTACTATTTGCAAGAACCGCTATGAAAATGCTTCTGCCAAATCAAACAGTTTGCTTGGAGAGTCAAATGGAGATGGGGGGGAAGAAAGAAGAAAAATGGTTAATAGTAGGGCTGTTGCTTTTCCCAAGCGCAGCAAACTGAGCCTAATTGATGCTGACGCATGACAGACTCGTGTGTACAGTATTGCCCGGGCTCTGACTGAAGCTGCTGACAGAGGGTAAATGGTGCATGGCAGCTGGTCTTGCCCTGGCCTGGCATGGCAACGTACGCACACATTGCCTGTCAAGAGATATCATGAGGGCTAATGAAGGGCAGCCCACATTTTTAAAATTCTTCTCACTGAGTTTTGGATCAGACTTTACACCATGAAGCCTTCTCAACCTTTTAGTGCTTGGTTAAGGATATGTGACACTTATTTAAAAATTAATGGGTTCTAATCAATTTAAAGTTGGAAAACTAAAAGCCAGTACATCTCTGGGCGAGAAAGAAAAAGTGCATATATGAGTGTGTAAGATGGAAAGACACGGCAGAGAAAGAACAAGAGAATGAGAGGAAAGAAATACAGGCATTTTTGCAGCTACTAACAACAGAAAGTGATGACATGGAAGTACCACCAATTTATCTGACTGCATTTCAACATCTTCTATAGCTCCTTTTAAAACAAAAAGTTGTGCATTTCTGAACTGTTTACTTACAATAAGTGATTCCCTGCAAACACCAAATGCTTTCTCTTTTCCTGAATCTAGCCCACTGCCTGTAATTGCAGCTGAATAATTATATCAGTACCCAAAATGAGAGAAATTCTGCCCTCCACTTCTTAGGCATAAAGAATTAAATGTAGGAAAACAGAATTAGGATAAAAGAGACCATCTTAGAAATCTACCTGATTACGAACTTCAAATCACAAGTAACAGCTTGGTTGGACCCTCAGTTCTCAGAATTCTCTGGTGGTTTCACATTCCTTTATGTTATTTTGCATGGTAATAAATGGCAGAGATATTTCTGGTTTAGCTTTTTCTGAAATATTCTGCTCATAGACAAATGGAAAATACATATGCAGAAGACCGTTGAGACTTTCAGGGTATTTCACTGACCAGTGCAGAATCATTTCTTGCCACAAATCCCTGAGGGCTTTATCTTGGTTTCAAAAAAATCCCTGGCATTTTCACAACTGACTTCAGGATTTCAATAGTTATTTTACATGCCAGTAAAAAGAAAGTACTTGGTTCTCATCTAACCTGGAACGGCTTATCCCCTGCCAGTCACTGTTAGCTTATGTGGAACGGTCTCTGAGTTTATCAGAGAGAACGGATTTATGTCCTGGGGAGACTGACCATCTTTCCTGCCTCTGTAGGCCAAAAGGAGAAACTCTGACAATTGAAAAAAGATGTTGTAATGTTGTCTCTCCTTGCTACTGCTTTAGGTACACCTGCTTTTCCAACCCATTATTATGCAGAGCAGAGGGGAAAAAAACACCATCTGAACTACTAAACTTAAGGAAAAAAAAAGGCAAAAAAAAAAAAGCAAAGTACTTCCTCATTCAAAAACCACAAACTGCTGTATTTATTTGATATATAAAAACTAGATATTTTTAGGTTTACCAGCTAATCCAGCAAAAAGTTAACCTAACCTTGGCAAATACAATAGATCATAAAGAAGTATCACGCTCTCAGAAACATACACAACAAGCTTACTACAGCTTTGGTCCCCAGAGCAAAGCCATTTGCTCATTGAAAATGTGTGTATTCAAGAGACACTCCAGAAAGCTAAAACAATGGCAGAAGTCACAAAATGAAGCACCTTGTTCTCACTCTGATGCAACCTTATAACAACACAGCTTCACTTTCCAGAAGTGCCTCTAGAAAGAATGCCACCTTTGTGTAAAGTAGCACTGGAGAAAAAAGGAACATTTAAAACCAGATTGGCTGAAAAATTTGGGGAAAAAAATGGGTGGTGAAATAAAAAGTTATTACTCATCCCTCTAAAGCTAAATTATCACGTCATTAGATTATCATGGTTATAAGCAAATTGCTTCTACTGCTTGTAGAATTTTGTGCTAATAAAAGTTGGCAAAACATTTTCAGTTGGGTATTCAGTGTAAGAATTAGTAAGTATCGAGCAATAACATTTTCCCTCTTCATATTTCCTTAGGATTTTTGAGATAAATGTACCTTATTTGTAGGATACTACAATTCTCTGCAAATTTCCCCACCCTCCCTCCCTTATTTACAGGAACGGCTAACAAGCTGGTGATTGTTCTGGTAGTTTTGGGGTATCCATTCACCAGGAAAGAGTATAAAAATTATGACACAAATCTCTATCAACTAATAATGAATTTCAGAGTTTACCAGTCTGAGTTATAAGAACCTGTTGATTTCAGTAGTGGATGATTGCATTTCTCCATTACAACTTCTCCAAGGCTGTTCACCTGTACATACTATACCTTAAATTAGATGACTATTTACTACCATTTTGTTGGAATTTGCCCTAATTAAAAGAAAATCAGACAAATCTTCAAATAAAATTATTTCTGAAGTATGATTCTTATTCAACTGAAAACAAATGCTTTTTCTCTCATTCATTTTCAAAAATGTCTGTTTAAAGAAACCTTCATTCAATTAATATCTGTTTATTAATGATTCACATCAATTGAGCAGTCTTGTCTACTTGATGATTCAGAACCCATTTCTTCCAGCATAGACTGTTCAAGTTAACACTGTAACTGGTGGCATGCACAGTCTACATCATTTTTGTTCTCTCCTCTGTAATTTAGGTTTTAACTATGCAAAAATGTTTTTTCCAAGTCTTTAAACATTTTCTGTTGTCCACAGAGTTTGATAAAAATCTGTATCATTCAGTTTTCTTTATTCAATTTCACCTCCTACTTCTTCCATTACAGGATATATATGACAGGACTTCATCCCATATTTGTAGACAAACAGTACCGTGCATGATTACACTGTAAGTGTTACGAATATATTTCACCTTCTACTTCCAATACTGTGAAGTCATGAAGCTAAATAATTTTCAATGAAACTAAATAATTTTCATTTTTTTAAAGATATATCTTTGTTTCTGTAATCTTCACAAACTCTTAAAAGATATGACCTCTGTCTAGTTTTAAATGACAAAGTGTTTTGGGTTTTTTTTACTTGAAAGAAAGACAGTAACACCTGGTGCCTTTATACAAAGGTAAGCAAACTGTATAAAATCACTTCATGAGTTTTGAAAAATCTGCTTTTATGGCCAATTTTGTAATTTAACTTAGTAAGAAAAGGCTGCTGTCTCATACCAGCCTTACACTATCCGAATTCATGTAGTACCACATGATTTTGCAGGTCTGGTTGAGACCAGGAGAGAATAATTACTCTGGGTGTTTGACACCTGATTCTGCTATCCAAGATGGAGTTTAATAAGTTTGTGCTCATGGAACTGCAGCCTATAAAGTTTCAAAATGTGAGCATTCATACTAGATTTGAGGATACAGCAGCCTGGTATCAAAAACCAATTTTGTAACAAAAGAATTATCACTATTCACAAGCAGTATTTGTAAAGCTAGATGCAAATAAGAAGTATGTGTTGAGTGTGAGAAGGGTAAAAGTTGATTTAAAATTATATGCCTGAATAGATATATATATGCACACACGCACAAAGATCTACACTTACAATTGTGTGTGGATATATGTGTATTTGTGCACATGTGTATAAACACAGGTAACCTATTTGAAAAACGGTTTCTGAGAAAATTTTTATTATGTCTGCATCAGAAGAAACTCTGTACTAACTGTTGCACCTTGGATTTTATAGGAGCATTAGATTTTGCCTCTTCATTGTTTGTTTTTAGTTTTGAAAAAACAATGCTCTTCTCTTAGGATCTCTCCTACAGACATTATACACTGGTCAATTCCAAAGAAATAAAAGGGATTTTTGTGTGCATCAGGACTGTAGGATCAGGTCCTTTATACTACGAGCTAATTGCACTGGGTTTCTAAAAAAATTACACATTTACACTGTGCTTGTGTGCATGTATATGCGCGTGCATAAACTATTTAAGTGCAAATTGCCAGAATGTCAGTAAATTACCGCAGGAGCTGCAAAGCATTTACATACCTTAGGCATGAGCAACCAATTGGAACTTTTAATCTTTTAACAAGTTACTGCTCAGTGACATAATAATGAATAAAATGAAGAGTAATGAAGTTGACCATAAAGCTTAGCAAATAAACATTGTACACAAATATAACAATTCCTGACTAGCTCAGCACACAAAATCTACTCATGGTTTGCTGCCAGTTACCATATGCTTGTGCCAAAACACAGTAACATCCTCCTACCATTCCTTTTGGCGTTACCATTGTTGGTCTTTTTGCAGATCACTATTTGCTGCCCTCACCATGTTGGGATCCACCCTCATTATAACCTGTTCATCTGCAGATAGCTTTATCTTTTAGTATTGTTCCAAGGAAGTTTTTAGAAGCTTTCTTGTCTCAATACTCCTGTCAAGGAAGTTGTAGAAATCACCCCCAGGATTACTGACAGAAACTTCCATTTGTTTGAAATCTGAATGTATAGTCTGGTTTATTGGCACTGACAGGACAAGGTCATAGACCATACTCTATCGTTATTCTCACTCCTACCAAGAGTCCATGATTAAGTCACCTAAAATAAAATTCCACTTCTGTCAAAAGACACAGCAAATCACTTGCAATAGCTGCAAAGATGACTGACCATTCACTGTCTTTTGTGGTTAGGAAAAAAGTATGTCTAATAAGGTAATATACTTGGAGCATCTTTTCTAATTGTGACTGGCACACCCAAAATTCATCTCATTTCTGTATGTAGAGCAAGTCGAAAAGGTATCAAATTCAATTTTGTTGAAGACGAACTTGGTTCAGTTGTTCGTTATAATCCAGGTAACTAAAAAGGCAGGCAGGGATCTACAGAATAAGCAGTAGGATTCTGCATTAATCCCCTACAAGACAATAGCAGAAACAAAGAAAGGCAATAATGGCCACAAGTCACTGCTGAGTGATAAGTCTTTTGAGGCAGAAATCCACTTCCAATTGAACTGATGTCCCTATCAGAAAAACGACCACCAAAATTCCTTCCAGCTGACAGCCATGCTAGTAGCTGAGGCAGAAAGGCTGAGGATATAACAAATGTTAACAAGGAGAGCGTTAGAGGCTGTTCTTCCAGGATGGGCTATTGCACCATGGTGGAGCCTTAAGGGAAGCTTGAATTGCTGTTGTCTTTGTTGTCTTTTCTCTGTAAAAACAGAAAACTGCCTTTTTATGATATGAATAAGGATTTTGAACAGTATTATATTAAAAGCTCCAGGGACAGTAACTAAAAAGCAAACATTTACCTTTTACTTATTCCTACAATGAAATAGCATGGTAACATGACATTACCGCTCCAAGGTAAATATTTACTTGTTAGTATTGGGCTCCGCATAAAAATATACCTAGTTTCCCCACCCAAGATGACCTGCATTTTCTATTACCGAGACCAAAACAACCACCCACCTCACAATTCCCAGTTTAGTACACTGTATATACTTCTTGACCTATACTGAGATGCTTAAAGACACAGAGTGATATTTGGGGCTGCAAGTACATGAGTCTCAATTCACACACCTTGGATAACAAACTGAGAATGTATCACGACAAAAGAAAAGGAGGAAGTTTCTGCTTTCCCTTTCAACCTGCATCTCCAGCCCAAAGGAGCATTACCTGTTAAGAAACCACAGCTGAACAAGGCCTGCACCTCTCCAGTACACTGGAACACCACAAAGAGGGCTACTATCTTTTTCCCCATCAGCTTTTGCTATGACGTACTTGGCACCTGTCACTTCAGGAATTAACAATATGATGATTATCCAGACTAAAAGGAGATCAAGCAGTGTAAATAAATTGTATATAATTTCTTGTACGGTTGGCAAGTTCCTTTGTACTATTTCAGGGAGGATTTTGAAAATTTGCAAAGGCAGGCTGAGTTATGTTTGCTCTTTCTCCCCATGAACACGAGAAATATTAGGTTTAATGACTTAAAAATTTCTAGATAACAAAATTTTGTATCTACATACACGAAAAAAAGTCGTTTATGAAAAATGTTCCAGCCTTCTCTTTTAGCATTTTATTCCTTACTAAATCCAGCTTTTGAAAGCAAATACCACACACGTGCTCCTGACACCAGCTCTCGACATTCTCAGTGCCTTTGTTTACTCATTTATAAAATGAGTATGCTGCTGCTCATTCAGCTGAAAGGAGTGTTGGGAGACCTACCTGCAGTCTGGCCAAGCGGCACTGGACGGAGCCCATCAGTTAGGGCAGGGCAGTCTGCTCACACACACCGTTCCTTATGGAGGGGAGCCTTTGCTTATGAAATGTCGTGCGACAATGGAAGGCATACAGTTTTTGAAGTTTGAAGATTTTTTTTTTTATGCTATAATTTACAAATACAAATTCAAATTGTATCTATAGCACAGTACTCCAAATAATGTGAAGTTCTTCATGCTAAGCCATGTTAATAGCCAGCTAAGAAATTGACTGAGAGTTTTAAATTTTGCCTTAATTTCAACTTTGGCTAAAACAGACGAGACACTGAAACAAAACAAAAGTACTCAGGAATTTTTAGCTTGAATTACTGTTGAGTTACTGTGCTCTCATTTTCATATGGGGGGAGCAGCATAGAAAAGAGAATTTCTATCCAACAGTATCTTGAGAATAGGTCTACTTGGCAAATGATTGAAGTGATTTAAGATGCTGTTATCAGACTCCTGCCCTTCTTTCCCCACCATGTATCTTGCTAAGGCTCCTGCTTTCCTGTTAGAGGTATCGTCATCATGACAGCAGAGCTGGCAAAACATGTGTGAGCACTCCTCATCTGCTACAGGTAGGAGTCAGACAAACTGTCTGAAACTTGGCTCACTTGGCACGGAGACGTTTGGAAGCACTCACAGTTTCTTTCCCATAGTCTAAGCTCTCTGGGCTTTAACCTCCAACTGGTGTACAGTGACATTTTCTCTGCCAGATCTAACTAAAATGGCTGAATCCAAGGTCTTATCTTAAACTCTGTAATCTGTCATCTGATCTAACTGATGTGATGGATCATGGAGATGCATTACCTCCAGGAAGCCAAACTCATTCCGTGTGCCAGCAGCAAGACTACGTGCTAGGCCTACAACTACCACAGAGCCCTGTAGCAATTTGGGATAACAAAGGTTAACGTTAAACCAGAATGAAATAGTTCAACATGGTTTGGGAACACTGAAAAGCTTCATTTCAAGATTTCCAAACAAAACAAAACATTCCAGTGTTTCCAAGCCAAAACTCTGCAGAGCTTCCTGTTCAGTGAGGGGGAAAAAAAAAAAATCGATATTTTAACTTTCCATTCTGATTTGAAATAAAAAAGGATCAAATGGTGGCATTTCGCAGGACAAAGCCCAACTACTGACTAGCTTCAGGGGTCATACATTTAGAAGAAACTAAACATTAAGTGATGCAATTCTTGCTTTACAAATCCACTTCCAAAGTCAATCATTCCTACGGCCAGCTCCACCAGACCATTAGTGCTGTACTACTGTCCTAGAATTGCTTCCTTCCCTTGCAATAGCCAAATTACTGCTTCATCTCTTTTTAATGTCCTTTGAGTGCTCAAGATCTCAGAGTAACTACTAGAAATAAGTAAAAAGGTGTAAAAGGAAAAATGGAATTACTAATCAACAATGTCAGACAAAGCAGGAAAAACACAGAGCAATTAATATTTGGTTAAATGAGAACACTTTCTCCTCTTTGGATCATACTAAAAAAAAAAATTAACAAAAATGAAATAAGTAAACACTTCTTTACTCAGTTTCCCCGATATCAACACAATTTAACTCTCAGGGAGCATTCTGTTGTGAAATTATTTTTCAGATATGACACTGGCAAACTTATTTCTTCTTCCAATGCCAAAAACACTTTTTTCTAGGAACATGGCTGTATCACAAATAAAAAAATAGCCTTTGTATTTTGAAATTTTAGCTGGCAGCTAAAATGCTAAAAGTAATAAACAGTTTGAATGAATTAAAAGTCAAGAAAAATGGAGGGGAAAAACATTCATTTATAATGTCCTATAATTGAGATTGTGAAGCTTGGCGCAGCAGAAAGATTTCCCTGAATAAATTAATTGTATTTTTAAACAGAGAAATTTCAGAGAACATAGTAGTTAGTAAATATTTAAAACCTTTGTGGTAAAGGCTTAAACCTCAAAATAACAAGGAAATGACAACTGTTTATTTTTCTCCACATAAAACTGAAAGTTATTGTAAGGTCATTATAATGTAAGCCTGTTTTCTCTTTAAGAAGTAAATAATTACACCACTGATTTGAGTAGACCTGCCAGTAAGTCTACATGTGGTTAAGTCAGATAGACTGATGCTCTAAAATTGGCAAGTAGCTAGCTCCCACAAGCTATTAAGCAACTCCGTGGTCTAGGTAGCTCACAGCCCTTTTATCATACGTCTCTCAACAGAAAAAAGAAAAAAAAACACATTGAGACTACGGTTGTTGTGCAACCTTTGAACATGGTTCTGCATATTCCACGATAACACAGAAGCAGAATTTGATGCAGTGTTCGCTCTCTGCTGCAATATTCAGCTGCAACATCTAAGCTTTCTTCAGAAACATGTTTCTAACTCTTGTGGTCGCAAGGAAAATCTTTACAGACATGAAATGAAAACAATTTGTAATGACATGACTATGTTCTTGAGTTTGCAAACAGCCTGAAATAATGACTGCGATGTCACTGCAATGAAGATTGCGTCAAATTAATGGCTGTAATCAAAACAATGGACTGTTGGCTGTTTAACCACTACTGTTAACCATTGCTATGCTGAAGATTTTAGCACTACCATCAGTATGTGTTTAATCTCTTTAGGTACCAAAACCTCAGCTGACAGGAGCTGTCAATACATCAAGCTTTGCTGATGGAAGTTCCGTAATGCAAGCTATGCAGCAAACAGGGAGCTGAAGTTGGGCAGCTGCAGTAACCTCTACATAAACAGCACATAGCAGTAAATGTCCTATACAAATAATACCTTCTGATATTTAATTGAGTAAATGCCTTCATTTATTGATTTGAATAAATCTGCTGCATCACAGTCCCACGGGAGCTCAGGGGACACCACCACAAATTCTAATCCAGCCCATTACAAGACATATGCAGCTTTGCCTGTGGCCAGTTCTCACCATCATTTCTACATACAGGCTTCCAATGAAGGTAAAGGGAGCTCTGCATGGGGGACAGCAACAGAATATAGGTCACTTTACCATTTGTGGCATGAATGCCTACCCATCGTTAGTATAACAATCTACATTTTCTTCCCCAAAGACAAAAATCAATCCAAGTATGAAGTTGCAATCCAGATTAAAAAAAAAACAAAACTAGCTAAACCCCTCACATCATGGGTCCTGCCTTGGAGCTGTGGGAGGGTTAGATGCCTCAAAGCCCTTTCTCTACTTCTGTAAGCAAATGGAAACAAGAAACCTGTATTATGCTGGTGATAGGACTGCCATCACATCAGCTCTAAGACACACTGAAGCTCCTTCTCCAAGGATTTCATGGAACAGCACAAACAGGAGGGAGCTAAGGAAATGACTGACACAAAGAAATAAAGGGCGCAAGGAATGCAGTGGACAAAATTACATGGCAGCACAAAGAACAGACCCCTTGGTAGAGCTTGCTGGCTGTAGAAGGCCAAGTAAGTACGAGGTGCTAAGTTGAGCTCCATACAGAAACCTCAGCACACAGGCAGACAAAGCAGCTAGACATTTGTAGCGTCCCATAAGAGAGTATTAAGCAGTTCCCCTTCCAACTGAACTACATCTTCCTCCTTTCACATAATGGAAAACAAACAAATGAACAAACAAGCACCCAAATACCATATGTTTCTCATACTAAAGATTTCCCTGAGCTGGAGTCTAAAGGGAAATGTGATACACGGAGGGTTGGCAGTAAGTCTCAAATTCAAGTCTTGCTTGTTCATTAAGTCACAAAATACTAACCTCTGCTAGGTCTCCATTTTGTGGTGCAGTCTACTTTCTACTGGTGAAGAAACACTAAGTTACAATGACAACTGACAGTGACCTCTGGTTAGCAATCGTAACACTGAGGAACGGAGAAGCTGTAGGAACTGAACCATTTTTCTTTCTAGAGCACAGAAAAGCATTTTCCCAGGGCAGAATATGAAAAATGCACTATTGCTACATGAATGCTGGTTACAAAGAATGAGGCTTTCAATCTTTCAATTAATCAAACTTTTTTTTCAGCAATAAAAGTATTAAAAGAATAAAGAAGGGAAAGATGATCAAACAATTGGAGATGATAGTAAGTCCATTTAAAGATCAGCACAGAGGAAGATGAGCCAAGTTTTGGAAAAAGACTTAAAATAAGCAGAAGGGGAGTTGCAAGAATAAACAAAAAATTCCTTTGCCTTGAAGTCCAGTAGCAGTTTGATACTTTTAATGGAAATATTCTTTTTCTTCTCTACAGTTTTGCTATAATTCTGCTAAATAGCAAAATTATAAATATATTCTTTAAAATTTCAGCTTTCTAGCAATGTGATGACAAAGCATCTGAAAGGTTCAACATACATGTTTTCTGAATAACGATATCAAACTCCTACTTTTTTTTCTTCCTCTTTTTTCATGTTGTAAATTTGCTATGTAATGACAAATTTGGGCATAAACCCTACAAAAACAGATAAACAAAATCAGTAGAACTACTCACAGTAGTAAGCTATGCAGATGCCCAAATATTTGCAGGTGTCTTAGATAATAAGCTTTCAGAGCAGGAACTACATATCTGTGATTAGTTCACTAGTACATTTTAGAATGTTTAAAATATATGTAATAATAAGGTTAACTCTGTGGTGTATTTTTGTTTGGCTCATTATAATTAAATGCAGCTTAAGTCTTCCATATTGTATTTTCTTTGTACATTTTGCATACACACATATATACATATATATAAATATTTATACATTATACATAGACACAAACAAATATCTTCATGCAGGTTACATTCAACCAATAATGTATACTGGTCAACAACAAGCAACCACTCTTATCCTAAAAAGTGTTTAGTTGCAAAAATGTTAATGAAATCCACAGAAACACTTAGGAACCAGTTTTTTAATCTCATTACCATATCAAGGAGCTCCCTGTTAATCACTGTCCAAATTCATTTGGATTTATTGTATCACAGTTATGCTTACAATTAAATGCCACAAGGTCCCAGTCAGATTAAACAAATGATTTTTCCAGTAGTCCTTACAGGACTAGTAGTGACAAATCACATGGAAGTAAAATATATCATAATTAATTAGCAGAGGCCCATAGATAACCTCTCCCACAAATCTCCATGGGCAATTTTAATAGGTTTCAATATTTAAATATAAAACCCTATGAAATTGCTTAAAAATTCAAGGAATACTTGCACTTGTTATAGGTAACGAATATGTCAGTCATGTAACTTTTTTATTACATAATTATTTCTTTAGGGATGTTAGAAACAAGTAATTATTTTCTTAAAAATGAATTGGCAGCAACTATTTTAAGTATGCCATTGTGAATGAAATATTATCAAATAATTGTTGTATTACTAACAACTGTCTTACAGAAAAGAAACATTTCCTTATCAAAGCACACAACATCTCACCATTGTAAAAAAATTTAATCTTCTTTACAGAAGCTTCAGTAAGCTAGTAGGAATTACAGGAAGATAACTGGTCTTAATATTAAACATGAACGCCAGCGTGAAGAAAAAGGGTTCGGCTTCTTTAGCTTGATTTCCAATAGTACATGTCAGCTGTTCATTCCTCTTATATGTGTTAGGGAAAGTAACAGATGCCAGTATTTCAGAGATGTGTTGGAAAAATCTTCCTTTACAGGAAGAAATATTTTGTCAAATTCTTTGAACTGTTCACGGTAATCTCTCTGCTTAAGAAATAGTAAATTCTACCTAAATCAATTCAAAACAATGTGTTCCCAGAATGGGCAGGCTAGAATATATAAAAACTGCCAAACAAAAAGCCCTCATTTATTTCCGGAATTAAGCTTTCATCTCAGTGATTTGGATTTGTTTATCAAGTAAAGACCCTGGTGCTCCTTCACAAAATCTTCAGTAAACCGTATTTTGTCTGCCTTCAGTCTCTTCAAAACATCAAACTGTCTCATTTCTCATTCTTTCCTTGCTAATGTTCACTTAGGGGGATATTCAAAAATGTCTGTGCTAGTCCAGGAAGACTGCTCTCCTGACACTGGAGAGGAAGGAATGTAACTTAAAATAAATGTTTAGTGATGAAATTATTGAACTGAATTGAGCCTTGACATGTCTGTAATGTCAAAAGAAAGTCTTCAAGTTAAATAGGAAATCATACAAAATACCCAAGTTTCAACTTTGGATAGCAACGACTTCAGCCTATAGGAGAGTGATTTACCTTGAGCCACAAACTTGAGCTAAAACTCAAATTATCTGGTCTTCAGTTATTTTAACTTGAATTACTTAATTATGGTAGCCCATCTTCAGTAAACAGATAACCTTCCTGAAAGAATCTCTCACAGATTACATAACTTCTTTCACTTGGAAGCATCCTGATATTAACTCTTGGGTCAGGTACAAAAATAGGAACCAGTGTTAGAAGAGAGGTGCAATTAAGGATAATCTTCTAATCTTATGAAGTCTGTGGGACAGTGTCATGATTACTGACAGTAAACAGGCTGAGAACAGAGTATGCAAATGTTACCATGGTCTCCAAGTCAAAATGTCAGACAAAAGAACAATGAAAAAAAATTAATTTGCTAAGTTGGCCTCTATAACAGGAATGAATAAATACGCTGGAATTTGTAATACAGCTCTTCAAACTATTTGTGAAGAGTGATAAAAATCAATGTTTAAAATATATAGATATAGATATATTTTATGAACACTGCTTAGTCTCAAGTCAAATAGCAATAACGCAAGATTTTCAGCAAACAGAGGTCAGAAAGGGAAAAAGCAATCACCTTGGAATGAAAGACAACATCATAAACTTAAGAATAAAAATTTCATAAACACTTAAGAAAATCAGCATTTTCATCAGCTTTGAAGGACTGCAAAATTCACGTGAAAAATGTGATGTAAGTGCACACAAACATTAAAAAAAAAATCTTGCAAAATTTTAAACACCTACTGAAATTTCTGGTTATAAACAGCTTAAGGCACGCATACAGATACTTTGTATCATGCTCCTGAAGCAAAATGGCCATAAACCCACTGATAGCCAGACATGGGAAAATCGTGTCCGTGTAGGTCTAATGGCTTGCAATAGTAGGGACAGAGCTGGGCACTCTTCCATGTGGATGTTTCCCAGACATTTATTCTGCTCCTGTTTGCCAGACTTCAGATAAAGCAGTTGGGCTGTACCGACTCATGTCAGGGCTTGGATTAACAACAGCTCAGAACGGGAGAGCACAGAAACAGTCATTACATTATATTTCCCTTGTTCACCTATGCCTCGCTATATTCGCCTCCATTGTATCTGATGACTAGTTATTTCAGAACAGAGGCTTTGACCATTATGCCTCCTCCCATTTCTGCTGCAAGGTAAATTTTCAATTCAGTAAGTGTAAATACCCCGAAATGTAAAGTTAGCAGTACATCAAGAGGTCTCAGCAAATTACCTTCTGCGTATTAAGTAAATTACCTGTTATTGTATAGATGAGCAGAAGGTCTGTACCTGTGCCTTTTAGTGGTAGCTTACCATTAGATTAGTTTAGTTATAGCATGAAATCATACCCACAATACATGAGCAGGGTTAATTTTTGTTGAGCCGCTATATGTGGAAGAATAGCCAAAACTACTCTGCGGGTGATGGAGGTAATCATCATTAGCTGACCAACTGTGCACTCAATCTCCTGACAAAGAACAGGAGACAAGAACTGAGTTGGGGATAGCACAGAAAGTACTTTAAAGCTTGTTTCCCATGAGCTACAAGACGGGAAGCTACTGGCATGATAAAACAAGGAGAAGGAATGCAAAGAGGCAACAGACTTGGATAATATTTGAAGCAGCATTCAGAATGGGAAAAACCACGATAAAACCAAAAAAGTTGTTGTTAATAAGTGAAAAGATTTGGGGACGTGTGGGTAGTCAGGGAACACTAGATCTTAGGAGTGCCTTATAAGTCAAATTTGCAAGCTTAAGATATAAGCTAGATATTAGGACCTACAGAGATCTCAACTGAAAATGTTATCTGTCACTGAAGGGCCAGAAGCAGTTGGCAGAAACACTTGTGACCAAATGATTTGGGAAGTTTTAAGTTTCAATACACAGGAAAATTCTGCAGAAATTCAATCATGTTTGTTAATCATAATGGTATGTTAATCAAACCTAAAAAGTCACCATGATAAAAGCAAGCCCATCAATAGAGTTGCCAATTACCACTATTAACCTTTACAGAATTGATATGTTTTTAAAATTTCTGACTACAAGCTGTGACATAGGATTGTCTTTTTAATAGTTCATTATCCATTGTTTTTCTTTACTTCTAATAGCTATCCTTTTATAGAAACCTGTGAGATTTCAAGATACACAATTTTGTTTATGAAGGTAAAAAATAATAATATACTTTTAAACTTACTTGAAACCTCATGAATAAATAAATACATAACTGTTAAACCAAAGTAGCATCTAATCAGTTGCCTTTCGCATCATACCACTGACCCTAATCTCTGGGGCATAAACAAACATGCATACTTTGTGCAAACTTTAATCATAAAAAAGAATGAAATATATTCCAACATAAATATTTCAGCAAATAGCCATGTGAAGGAGCATGAATATTTAATTTAGACATCACCTCTGTCACTATCTGTTAGACATCATACCAGTGTTTCTCCTCTGGGAATTCCAAAATATAACCAAGTTTCCAGTGCCCAAGTGAAAACGATATTCCTCCTTACCTACATAATACCCATCTACCTCTAGGAACATTTAAATATTTTTAATATTTGGCAAAATCCTTCTCCAAGGTGATCATGCCATATTTGGTCAAGCCATGTCTTTACTAATACTACCTTACAGAGTTTGAATAACCTTCCATTGCCTTGCTTATGCTGGAAGGAAGGATCTAGCATTAAGGGCCAGACTCTAGTAGGTTGGCTTAAATACCATCTTCTTCCACGTATTTCTAGCAAAGCTCAAGTCATTGCTAAGTTCCTCAACTAGCACATACCACTGTGGTCAATTTAAGGATCTTTTGTTATACTGAACATTCTTTCATCTATTCAAGAGCGTAGCAACGGCATGTGAGATAGGAAGATAGGTGTTTTTAATATTGGCTTTCAAAGACTGGAGACATAAGTTTAAATGAAACAGACCAGGTGAAGAGAAATGTATGGTTTCCATATGCTTTGTCATTCGAGACAGCGATCCCCCCACAATTGCATGAAAGTGCCTTTGATCTATTTCCTCAACTACACAACCACGTGATGACCCTTAATTGCACTTGAACTATGGTCTCCTGTTTAGGAATATACCATGAAGCAAGTTTCATTTGCATGTCTGGAGACATGTGGATACACAATACATACAATAAATGTGTCTAAGTGCAATGAAAAGTTATGTTCAGCAACTGAGTTAATTTCTCTGTGTACAAAAATATTGTTTCATGAACACTAGAACTCTGTACTTAAATAGCATGTATTTAATCTGTACTTAAAAAACCCCCTAACATTAAGGTTTCGCTCCTCAATCCCTGTACACATTAAGTCTATAAAAAGGAATAAAAATATAAATCATCATCATTTTGAAAGCAGATACTGCAGCATTGCCATGAAACCAGAAGTCAAATGCTTCTAATGTGACCTTTCATCTTTAAAAATGAGCTTAAAACAGCACGACTTAGAGGAGCCACAACAGCATATACTCTCTTGCAGTTGGTTTGCAAATGACCTCATATTTTTTTTCACTGGAGTTCAGTACAGAATTGGCACTTCTTGGCACATGGTGCCCAAGACTTAATGGAGTAACAGAACGTGAAAGCAACTCAACAAAAGCTGCAACCATGGCATTTTACAGGGTCCTTGTTCTCCTTTTCTCTGCCTACCTCTCTTCTGAAGTGCTCTGACAAGTAGTGGCAAGATTGGATCTATGTCCATGGCCTTGTAATCCCATTTTATTGGCTGGGTTCTTAGGTTAAACTTTAGGTGTTTATGTATTTCACCTCAACTTTCTCGGTACCTCAGCATGGGAATGTTCTTAGAGGAAGGTCTGTTCATAAGAACGAGTAATGGGAGCTGGCTGCATGTTTCTAATGAGAGAACAAATATATTACTACATATGAAAAATGGATATTCAACAAAGTTCAATAGCAAGAAACAGTACAATCAAATACGTGTCTAGTTCAGAAGCAGTCACAGAACACCTATGCTATAAGCCAACATATTCCACAAACAGAAGTTCTTCCCAGCATCCTTTAAGAAACTTAAAAAACCCTTAAAGGTTAAAAGCCACAATTACAGTGTTTGAGAGGAAGAGCACAAGAAAGATCAAGGACACTGTCAATGTTCAAAGCCCTTGAGAACTTGGGTGACTTTTTCAATCAAAAGTCACAAAAGATCCCAGAAAGTAGACCATGTGCCATACTAAGAGGGAAAACTGAAAAAAAACAAATCTACTTCCTGCAAATCTGGCCTGGGGAAAAAAATCCCTCATAACTAAGAACCTCATGATTTGCTTAACACTGACAATGTGAGAAGGATGCGCTGAGGGTTTAATGGCAGTAACAGTGCCTGCTCTTACCTTATGTCTAGCGATGGTCAACTTCAGAAGACAGTGAAAAATACTCCATGCTTTTGTGGTTTATAGAAAGGTCTCATTATTTGCCCACTCACATTTTGATACTTTTGTGATTTATGGGAAATGACATCAATTTTTGAAGTGATCAAAATAAACTTAGAATTAGTCTGGGGGGAAAAAATGCTCAAGGTCTACTTTTTTTTTTTTTTCAGTTATTGCATATTACAGTAATACTTGGACATCCAAGTGAGATCTACACCACTTTATGTTAAGAGCTGTTATGTACTTTTCTTTGTCAGTCTACTGCTGCAAAGAATTCACAGTATATTTACAGTACAGTATATATACAGGTAAAGATGAAGACAGTGATGTTTTAATCCACTTGTACAATTAAGGAGATATGCAACAAAGATTAAGGACAAGACTATTTGTGTAAAAGGTTTAAACAACTGTAAAAGATCTAAGTGATTTAAGCAAGGTCAGATGGGAAGGATATGACAGAAAAAAGGACCAAACTCACATCTCCTGAGACCTAGTCCAGTGGTTTAGTTGCACGATTTTTTTCCTTGCTTTCCCTTTTTACATTTTTTCCTTAATCTGAACACAATTCAAAGAAAGGCTCACGTCCTTCCTTACCATTTAAGAATCTGTGACTGGAAACACCTTAAGCAAGGCATCCCCATCTTAATCCACTAACATCAGATGTTTGTTTGAAGAACTCAACACACTAGTTCTAAGCAGCCAAACCAATGTTCTGTAAAGTAACAACACACAGGATAAAGGAAGATAACTTTAATATGTAAATTAGTATCGCCAGCTAAAACCTCAGAAGGCCAATGGCCTCACACTGCCAATTTGGTCTTTCCTGACGTTTAAGAGAAAACCTCTTATTTTCCATTACAAAATTCAATGTGCCTATATTGTAACTTTCCACCCAAACCTTAATCCCATTACCACCAAAAAAATACTACATGTGTATGTTCTCATGTAAAAACTAAAGGACTATGTGGTTTCACAAGGGATGATCTTTCTAATTACCACAAAGGTATCTTTCAGGACATCAACAGCCTTAATATACATCTGTATTCCTCATTGTAGTATGCTGCAACTTCCACCAATGGCTAGAGTGCATGAAAAGCTTCAACAATTGAGACGCTCAGTAGCAGTTAGATTTGATATATAAACTTGACAATATGGCCGTAATTATACCAGACTCTGCATCAAGTTACATCACAGGATAATACAAGTTTATTATCTAATTTCAAACAAATTTTTTTTAGTTCAGAAGTATTTTTTTCTGACTAGTGATAGTAGAAATTGAAGTCAGAATCTGAAGCTCTAATTCAATTAATTTCTAACTTGTACATCTTTAGAACTAAGGTTCTAAGAGTCTAAAAATGTGACATTTAAAAACTGCATTGATGGTATGCAAAACTGCGTAATATGTGCTTTCTAAGAGACTAGGATTCAACTGTACTAGGTGCTGTATAAACACACTGAATTCCCATATCTTCATCGTCTCCAAACCACTAGGTAACAAATTCAAAGTAGTGTTTCACAGAAGAAATATCATTGCTGGAACATTTTTAAAAGAAGAAGGGAAATATCTTTTTCTCAGAAAGTGAAGGATCAGTTAAAAGAAGTACATGGATGTACTGAGCAAAAGGAGTAACCATTTTTCCAGAAACAGTCCATTTCAAACTCAGCCATGTTACGTCTTACTTAAGATTACACTCTGGAGAACAGAACAGATGAAACCTTGTTTTTTGCTGCTGGCCTCCACACCTAGAACAAAATTGATGGCATATTTATACCTCAAAAGTTAAAATAATTTGTATAAAATGGACAGTGTCAGACAGATTGGCATTCTAAGCAAAAAATAAGAATTTGTTTCCAAGTGGATGAATAAAAGGAACTGGACATGGTCCTTAGGTAACCATTTTTCACAGTGAAATACGGAACTATTATTATGTAGTTTATAATATCTAGGAAGAAAAGATATGTCTATAAATAATATTACTTATTATTTAACAATATTAATAGATCCCATCATTACTAGTCTTTGCTATTTTAAGAGAAAACTTGCACAGTTAGATTTTCATAAACAGACTATGAAGCAATAAATTAATCAAGTGCATCAACAAAAAAATCCACATCATACTTTTGTCCTGTCTTTGAAAACTAAAATTATGACAGGTGGAACTTCAGTAGAAGCTAAGAGAATTCTTGGCCACAAGGGGAGAAGAGCAGAGCATTACCTCTAATAGGCATTCGTTAACTTCATTAACATAACAGATTAGAACTAGTGCTTGTCTATATATCTAAGTTGTGAATGCACAGCAGCTGTGTCTTTTACTTCATAACATACTTTTGGAGCTGATTATAGCAACAGGAAAACCACGGTCAGTCCTGGCTGAAATAGAAACAGATCATTTTCATGGGAGAAAAGGTACAAGAGTAGTCCATATGCTCAACGCAGAACTGGAAATGCGTACATATCAAATCGTAATTCAAATCAATTATCTATTTGACATGGCATTAAATAACTTCCAAATAAGTGGATAGCATACTGAAAAAAATCAGTCTAAAACCATCAGTGATGGGTTTTGAAGTTCTCAGAGTGCGTACATCTCTGGAGAGATTTGTTTCTATATTATTTCATTTTGGGGATTTGTCAAATCTGCCAGTGTATTTGAACACAGACCTCATATACCTTAATCATACAGATGTTGCCTTCTGTTCTGACTGCTGTGCTATACAAGGGAATAACTTCCATATTTTGGAAGCTCGGATAAGTGCAGAACACGTGTCTAACTTGGTGGGTGACTGCTCACCAACTCAGGAAGGTTCCAGGCAGAAAGCAGTAACTTCACCAACGCTCCAAAGAAGTTGCCAGCTAGTTTCTGAATGACTTGGTGCTGACTTAAAATATTTGAGATGTTTCTGCATTTCTGGGCAGCATGAGGTGCTTGAGGAAGGAGCTTTCCACAAAAGGAAAAGCTGCCACAGCACTTTGAGCAATGGACCACACCACAAAATAACTCTCTGACTAGAACAGTGGAGGCAGAAATTTTAGTCCACAAGGTTTGACGCAAGGTTTTTGTGATTTCTAAGATCTGCACTAGTGGAGTAAGCAGAAAAATACAGAGTAGTCACACAGGAAGAGCATTATGGGACACAGTACTCTATGTTGAAAATTTTCTCCTTTTGCACTTAATCTATAACATGTCTTTTTCTTCCAAACTGCATGTACCTTGTTTTTAGAGGTTCAGTCCCAAGACTCTACTCTACCCAAGACTACCAAGATCAACTATTATAGGTAGTTGATCAAATTGCTACAAGCCCAGGGCCATCCATTCATTGCACGAGCTGAAGTAATCAACTCTTAGCCCGTTATGTACTTCTAAACCACTGTAATTACAGAGAAAAGTACATCAGTTTAAACCACCCTTGCAGGCCAGCATTGCTTGCAACAAAGTAGTAATTAATACATAACCAGTTATCGTTACTCATCTGAGAAGCAAATCATGAAGCTACCACAACTGAAGATCACAATCATCCATTCACATCCTAAATCATACCATGTGCCTGTACAATACTCAGTACAGTGAAATCTTCATTACAGTTGCAGCTTTTAGGCACTATACTATTTGAATAACAAAATAATAATAATAATAAGGAACAGAAGTTTTAAAGAAACTTCAGCATATACATTTTTTGCACCCAACATCCTGCAATTATCCCATTGATAAGTGCAATTGTAGGTATCAGAGATCTGTTTAATTAAATTTTCTCAATCTACCAGGCTTAAACTTTTCATAGTGTTTCCTTTGAACAGAAATTTTAAAAAGGACTAACCTGAACTTTTAAAAAAAGGAGATAAAAGGGCAAGGAAAAAATATACTTGCCACGCACCGACAGAAACCCTTTAAGTATGTCCTATATTTTTGAGTGGATCAAATTCCTGACTTGTTGGGAGAAAGAATGTTTGGATGCACTATGGAAAGTAAAAGTAAATTAAAAAAAAGAAAAATACAAAGGAGAGAAGTAGTAAATGAAAAAGCTGCTTGACAGAGGCTGCACAGCGCTGACATGCACAGAACCTAGGCTTGCTATGACATGGAAGTGCTCAATATGTACTAAAATATACTTGAGTCCTACACAATGACAGCCAAAACCACAACACTCAAAAAGATACCTGATCTCACACCACCTGCTGCCTACATTGCTGAGAAGACAGCAACAGATTAAGCAACTCTTCAACTATTTATTAAGTTTTAAATGAGTTCCTCATCTTTAGGTTTTCGCATCTTTCAGGATTAGTTCCTCCGTGTTTTAAACACATATGCATGCAGGTATACATATATAAAGATGCATCTTATCCTGAATATATTTAACATATTAGTATATGTTCTTCCCAGAAAAGAAATGAGCAAATAGCACAACAGTGACTATCAGGAAGTCTTCATAACTTCGGTGCCACATCACCCATGGCTCAGAATAAAGCCTGCTACATGCACAGCCCTTACACGTTTCGGGGCCATGCATGGCAGCTAGCTTTCTGCCAGGTAGCACTACCAGAACTATGCAGTATTTTTCCTGGGTTATTGTTCTGCACTGACCACAAACTGAAGCACTAACTTTATGAGGAACAACTTCAACAACTTCGGAAATGGCACCGTTCCAGCAGGACACACCCCGGAGTGCATTACAGCACTGCCTTGTAAACTCTTTTATTAATTTCATAGTAAATGCTTAGAAATCAGACTTTTTGCAGGTGATAATTAAATATAAAATCAAGGCAAAACAGATGTGCGATAAATTCTTGGCACTGGTCTAGTTCAACTGAGTTTTAGCATCGATTTCCGGCAGGCCCAGCCCTGCTCCTGCTCTGGATCCCCCTCCAGTGTACATCGCCAGGGTCTTTCACTAAGCACTTTGCCTCTCTCAACACTGCCTTTAAAGTTTCAGTTACCATTACAACATCTAAATGTGGAAAGGTTTAACACTTGATTTGGTTTTGTTCAAGTTAAAATCCACTGCTGCAGTTCACGGTAAAACTTTTTTTAAAGATCCATAAACTTTTTATGCACTTTTCAGCTCAATACTGGCTCATTTTTCTTTGATGACATCAGTGCAGCAGTGACTTTCTGTTGTGCTTCAAAAAGGGACTAAAGTACTGAGAACTTTCAATAGTTCCATAAAATGAGGCCTATACCCCAAAAGGGGAAAGTAAGTAACATCTCAGCTCTCCTCCCTTCTCACCACCTCTCCAGCTGTCAAAGGAAAATTACAAATGGCAGAGCTTAAATGGTAGATTTAAAAAAATCACAGCAAACCTATAAATGAATCAGAGCTACAACACGCATAGGGTCCTGTTAACACATCTCTCACAAACTGGAGGCTGCATGGTCTGTTTGAAGAGAGTAACACTGGACTTTGTCCCTACAAACCTGATCTAGCTTTGGAAATCCCCAGTCTGTTTGAAGAAATTGATATTGGACTTCACCCCTACAGACCTGAATTAACTTTGGAAATCCCCACTCCAGAATATAAAGACTGACGAGCCTGTATTAGCCAGCTTCCTTCTCCCCAGAAAAGGACCAGTTTTATTCGCTCCGCTCTGTGTTGCAGAACGAGGGAAAGAAGTGAGCGAGGATGAACTCTAGTGAATTGTCTTCACTGGGCTGAGACCTCCTCTGGCCCCACCGCTCAGGCTATGGGTGCAGCTACAACTTCCACCCACACAGGGACACATGAAGGCCCTCTGAGCACAGAGCACATGGTGGCTTCCCCTTTCTAATTCCTGCTGTGCAGTTGCATCCAGCAAAATTAAAAGCCATGCCCAACACAGGTGGTTTCCCTTCCCTTCAAAGTGACCCTTACACCCTGTTGCACCGGCTGGCTCAAAACCATGTCCGCTTTGTTACCAGTGAGCCTGCCAAGGTTGCAGAGGGATGGGATAAATCTGCCCAAGAATGGTATAAGCCACTTTTATTTGTCATATAAGGAAGTGTATAACTAGATGCCATGTCTCTACTAAGGCTTGTCTGGTTTGGCTCAGGAGCAGGACCACAGCCACTTACACAAACCACTAAACCCCTGACCTGTGTGAACCCATAGAAAAGTGTAGCGATGTCAGGAGCTTGGATGACTCCTTACCCTGCTGCTCTCTACTGTCCCAGACACGACACAGACCAGGAGCGCTGACGATGAGTAGGACATATTTTCTCGCTTTGGCTATTAAAGGTTGCTACAATTAAAACCATAAATAAAATTCACTTCAGTCTGTACTCTGCATTACAAAGTTCATTTGCTACTAAATTCATAATGCCCTGTACATAAGGCCATCTTGATTCCTCTGCTGGTCATCTACTTGGGATAGACATATGAAATTCATCACACTGGAGGGCACATGTCACAGCCCAGGAAGGGGACCCACACAGTCCCCACCCACGGGAGCCCGTTTTTGACTGGGGAGGAGAGGAAAGTCAGAAGAGTCAGTGAGCTTGTGGGAACGTCTCCCACATTAACCTCACTCATCCAGTATCAACGTCTATGAATTACAGAAGCTAAGGGAAAGAACAAAGAGAAACTGCATAAAACCTAGTTATTTTAACAATCTGTTTTGCACAGTAATTAATGAGATCAGCCCTCTAAGGAGCTCCAAAGATCCTAAGGTAAACTTAATTCACTGTAATTGAATTAAACACTATTGAGCTAAAAGTTACAAGGCCTAGCAAGAAGGATAAAAAATATCCCTATAAAATCTCCGGATTTTTTAAAGCAAGCAGGGAACTAGCAGTTATGCAGAGGCTAAGCAGCAGAACAAGAGTACGTGCACTGCAAAAATGACAAAAATCAGAAAATACCACAAAGAAAAATATGTTTATTTTGATCCTTCAGTCTAGGTTTTAACATCTTGAAAAGAACAACAGTATTATGTTCAAAGGTGAATGATACAATATTTTTCAGGGGTATACTATGCATTGGATAGAGCTGACTGTCAGCTTCCTTTCTTTAATGCAAAAGTCTGAAGTCAGTTCTAAGCTAACGATTGTACTTTCCACTCTTTACAGGCAGAACAGAAATGGTCTATTTTGAAAAAGGAATTTTATAGCATCTATAAAGTAAACAATTTATGCAACTGTATTAGTACATTCTTCTATTCATGACTGCATACAAAGATTTTCATGTATACAAACGTCCTCACCTTGAAACAATTCAATAATTTGTTCTTGTGAATATGTGTGGCCTGTGGATTGTCTGTGAACTATTTGTCCTAGATACTGGTTTGATTACTTGTAATTCATATTTGTCTCTCTGCAACACTTGATTAATCACCTCCATCTCATGTTATTGTTCTTATTTGCTGACTGGATGAACCCCAAAGAACTTCCATATTCACATGCCTGGGACAAATATTCATAATTGCGTACCTTTGCATGATTATCTGTTACCATTTCTTTCCTCTGGAACATTCCTTCCGTTAAACACTTACTATTAGGAACACTCAAAGTGAATAAAAAGCAATGTGAAAAACTAAAAGGCATTCACAGTATTCTTTTAATTAATGCTCACAATCTTTTTTTTTTAAACTAAAAGTATCAGTCCAGAGAATAGGTAAACAAATCAAACAATAACTCTAGAACACTACCTAGAATGCAATTACATCAACAAAATTTCTACTGTAATACTACATGTAAGAAAAAAAATGGAAAAACGAACATGAAGTTTTACTGCCAAACTGCAAAAACAATTTTCCTGGGGAGTTTTCCTTTTAAAAATAAAGCATAAGTCAGAACTTTGCATACTCTCACCTCCAAAAAGTAGATGGTAGCTATTACTTTTACTAAAATTATTACTGAACTTACACGCAGAAATACAGGCTCAATGGCTACTTGATTTGTCAGGAGAATGAAAAAAGATAAACAACTCAAAGTGTTCTGAATAAATGGCAATTTAGCAGAAATACAGTGTTTCCTTGAATGCTCTTTTGGCTATGAGCAATAATGCTGCCACAAAAATCTGGTTTGCATCATCTAAATGCTTGAAAAAAGAACACATAATTTAGGAAAAAAATGATGGCTGCCACTTAGCCATAAAGAGCAGCACTAGTGTTAGAAATAGCTTTTCTATGATATTTTTGTTCATGTTCTGGGTTTTTTCAGCAGTAGAAGTAATTACCGTGGTTTGTGAGGGCAGTGTTTAGTGCTATTACCCTTTAAACACTGTACACAAACACTGAGCCTGACTCCAGGAAGGTTGAATGTGGCCACAAGCAGGGCTGTAGCCACATCCTTGCCTTCAACCCACCAAGGAGCCCCAGTGATTTCACGAGAAGTAAAGGCTGCACTCAAGAAAAGGTGTGTTGCCTTTGATCCAATTTCTTGTCTGTTTGAAAGAAACATTCTTTTACACCTTATATGATAATTTTATGCACAATACTTTAACCTGAAAGGCATGAGTGGAATGACCCACTTCAGTTTCATAGACTGGGCATTCTTTCCCCTTCCTTAAGAAATGGAGCCCAGTGCCAAATCTCTTCTCCTATCTGTGCTCTGTGAACTTTGTTTTTCTATCTCCAGGAAGATCCTTTACAAACCTGAGAAGCTTCTTCAAATAAAGACATCTCTATATAGCTAGAGATGGATTTCTGAAACACTGTCACTGGTAAAACAGGTACAGGGGGCATAGGCAGATTTGAAGCTCAGGATGCATTAGGTGAGGCTTTTACCACCAGTATTTGAGGAATTAGCTTATACCAGCCTAATCCATTGCAGTGACCCCTTAGGGTCTACGTTTGAAACGGCTTGTAACAGCCAGCTGGGAGGTTTGCAGAAGCTCCAGATCCTGCCGTGATTCCCTGAGCTTGCACACGTGCACACATCATGCTGTCAGCTACATCCGCACCCAGCCTTTCCTCCTGGGGAAGGCAGTGCTCAGCACTGTGACCAGTCTCCTCTCCAGCCAGCCGAAGGCCAGCAGAGAGTGCAGGAACATCACCCAGTAACACACACTGCTTCAGCTCCTTTTTATTGGCACAAAACTTGATTTTACTTCGGCATATAATCTGCAATTAATTCAGATGCCTGTAGACAATACGTAAGTACTCAGCTGCATACCAGCTCATTCTTCTCCTGTTTTTACACAACCTTCTTTTGTAATAATTTTCTAGAAAGGTGCCTTTGGGACTGGTTCTTTAACTTCCTTCCAAGGCTCAAAGGGACTCTGCTGTATTGACCCTCCAACCAGCTGAAGGAGCCTGGAAATGGCCTTTACGGCCTGAATGACAGGCAGGATACAAGGAATGTAGGGAGTTCTGCAGCTCCATTGTAACATGAATCACTTCCTACAGAAATCAGTGGTAATAGCATGTATATCATATGAATCCTCTGCTATGTTTTTAACCCTTGCTGGGAAAAAAAAAGTTACTAGTAAGGGCAGTGCACTTTGAACATAAAAAAGCATCACCCTGCACTTAGCATTAGACCATGAGGATGGCCCATTTAACATTTGGTTTTGCTCCGATTACAAAGCTCGTTGGTATTCCCTTCCTCTTGCAGCATTCCATCAGCTGACTGCAACAAAGTCAATACACCAGTTTGCACAGTTTATAAAAACCAAATACACTTTATCAACCAGCTGGCTGATGCGCAATGCGTGGTCACTTTAACACTTAGGTGTGGAATCAGCCAAGATGCAAGTAACACCACCGGAGAAGCTTCTAAATTCAGAGAAGAAATACTACCTTTCCAATCAATGGATTAAGTGCCCTGTAACTGGCTTTGCACAAAGGGCGTGTCTGCCTAATTGGGCTAATTGCAGAGGAGTATATTGAGCACCCCACATTCCTTAGCCTAGACAATAGGTAAGTGGGCACACCTAATCCCTTTAAATGGGATGCCTGGTGTTGCCTGCAAATCTGTTTATACTGTTTAGCAAATGTGAATTAGTATTTGCTAGCATAAATGCCCTGCTGTGCAGACCTTTGTTAACTTCAGGCTACTTCCTTGTTCCCTTAAAGCTGTTAAATGAGTCAATCTGGCCTTAATATGTTTCAGTGCTGTGTCCACTACTTATCTTTCAAGACTATTGTTTTCTAAAGCATCCTCATAAACATGTAAGAAGTTCTTCATTGTGACAGCAATTTGTTCAATAATTACAGGTTCACAGGAAGAAAGACCAATATGCTCTGTGGAAAATCAAATATCCAGATGCGGGTTAGAGGGAGGAGAGATAAAGACAATCTCAAAGTACTTTAATAAAAAAAGATAGGTCTGGTATAAGAAGTCTGTAAGCGTTTTAGCATTCTCATAATTACAGAAACAGAAACTTAATTAATGGCTATGCATTTTACGTAGTCTATTAGGGGTCTACAGGGATACTGCATCAGGGAAAAGATTAATTTGTGTAGTCTTTGTGTTGTTCTTTGGCTCACAAAATGATCGAAAACGATGATATTTGGGATTAAGAAAGTATTGAGTATTCACTCCTCTGTGTCCAAGGTATGGAAGATGAGGTCTGTGCTCCAAACAGCTTACAAAACAAACACATTTACGAAGGAACTAGTAACAAATTATCCTTGTACCTTTAGCTCCTTTATCTCTAACATAAAAAACATCCATGAACATTATGGCTTCTATATACCAGGAAAGAAGCCACTGAAGACCTTAGTTAACTATTCAGACCTTAGTTAACTCTTCAAATATTAGCAGTTGGCAGGCCTGCCATCCAAATGGCCACTCAAATCATATATGCACGCACAGATTTGTCCAAGGCACAAGTTTATGACCTGCCAGCAGCGGCCTTCTGCGACCTCTCAAAGGTACCTTCTGACCCTGTGACCCCTTTATCACTACCTTGATGGGAAAACAATTTTGCCAAACCCAACTGCCATGTTCAGCAAGACGGAGAAAGAGACAATCACCAGCCTGGGCTTACCTCAGTTCTGCAGCTGCAATAAATCAGAACCCTCCCAGTATTTCAAAAAGCTTCCCTCTCCCCCTCCGCCCTCCTTTGGCCAGTGGAGCAGCCATGCTCATCACCAGAAGTCCTCTGTCACTTTAAGAACTGAAACAGGAAAACCTGTACCATTTTTATACTCTTGTTCATTCTTTTCAACCCATTCTAACTCCTTCCCCCTGGGAGTTAGCCCTCCACCAAAAGTTTCTTTCAGTAAAGCACTAGCTCTCTCTATTAAGCTTACCCACCCCTGCTTAGCCTTAACACTGGTTTCTTTGTACTTGCCTGGTGAACTGACCAGCTATACAACACAATAGCTACAATTACTAAATTACACTGCCTGTCACTGCCTTTTGTATCACACCTCTAACAGGTGTCATTACCATGATAGGCAAATTGTAATAATCCATTCACAGCCCCCACAGTCTTAATAATGTATTTTTTTTTATTATTTTATTTTACATAATATATGTGTGAATACTACATGTAGCCTGAATGGTTGGTAAATGAACAGGAGTGAAAGATTGAACTGCGTGGACTGCAGACACGAACAGCAGCATTTAGGACAACAAAACCAAATGCTCCCACATCCCTGCTACCATGAATACATGCACATACACAGATATATTAAAATACTAATACTAATAAATGTGGTTACGGAAAACATACTGGTTTGAAAAAGACGCATATGAGGCATTTCTGAGCTGAGGCTGTTCCCCTGCCCTTAGCTCACCCAGCTGTGCCTCGGCACTGTATCATGAAGGATATACCAGGACATACCCTTCTGAGATCCCTTGCGAAACCCAAATGGGTGAGGAAAGCATAAGAAAGCATTGCGGGTTATAAATTCTATGAATGCAGCAATTTAAAGCAGGTTTTGAGTATAAATTTAATATAAAAACATAATGAGATCCTGATCATATGATTCACACACAAAATCAAACATTTAAGCAAGGTATAACTAAACCAATAAGAAACTTCTTTACATAGGCCAATGGAAGCTGCCATAACCTTTTAAAAGTGATAAATATACTGAAATGTTGCTGTCTGCTGTTTTCTGGGGCCTCACTCATTACTGTGTTATTCCAGTTGTATACCAGCACAAATCCACCGACTTTATTGACTGGTATAAAAGGTCACATAGTAGCAAAATGGCTTCCTAGAACCCAACCTGATAATGAAGGCACTGACAGCCCTATCAACACAGTTTGGATTTCCTCAGTGCAATGCACAGTTAGAAATAAAACATACAAAACTTCACACACTGGCAATGTAATACCTGGAGTAAAAAAAAAAGAAACTCTGCCAGCCGCCGTTATTTGAGAATCTCCCCTCCTTAATTCACACCGCCAAGAAGCTCTGGATAAACAGAAAGGAACTGAAACAAGTCCTGATGGATACAATTGTTTTCTTTTTGCTTCATTTAAAAATTGAAATCCAAAGTTAAGCCCTTTTTAGCTTTACAGGGTATTGTAACAACACAGATGGTTGTTCTAGCTGAGAGAAACACAATAAGAGAGATGGCCTGAGAAACCTCATTACAATTCAATGCTAGTTTAGATGTTAATACAGATAAGAATGATGGTTCTTGTCTTTCTGAAACACCATATTTCAGAATTTAAGTAAATTCTGACCTATTAAAGACCTGGCATGTAATTTCCATGTGGGGCAGGTAGTGATAACCCAGACAGAGCTTTTCATACTTTCTTGCCAGTCATGTGACGTTGCACATGTCTGAAGAAAGCAAGCTGAAGTAGATGGAAAGAGTCTGACCCAGGAGAGATACCTCACATTTACACACCTATGAAGGTAGAATTAAAACTATTTTTCTTTTAGCTATCATGGATTAAAATCCATGAAAAAATATTAAGTTTGTGTGGCTGACAAACAGGCAATAATGCAACCATTTTGCTAGCTGGACTGCTTGCACACCAAGACAGTCTCAGAAATGGAGGCTGTGGAGCAACTGAATGATCAAGGTCCCTAAATGCAGGCTGGTGAGGCAAGGCACTGGCTGAAATCAGCCGGCCTCTTCTCAGTAAGAGCTTTTGACTTTGACAGCAGTGGAGAGACAAAGAAAAAAAAAATGAAGAAAAAGAACTTGACTTTTCATGCACTGCAGTGGGAGGGCTAGAACAAATCTTCTCCAGCACTATTTTCGTTAACCTATTCTCTATGGTCAACTTCCCTAAGTGAAATGACCCTTCTGATCAAGACAATGTTACCTACATGCCTGTTTTTTGCCAACAATTAGACCATCATTTCTGGCCCTACAACACCCACTGGAATTGCTATAGCTAAGTGCAGGAATCCCACTACACAGTTGTATTTCTGCTACAAGCTTGGCATCTCCTTATATAGCTGTTTCTCAATGTGACACAAATTAGAAGCAGTTGAAATGAGATATATTGTGCCTTATTCCATCACCACATTCTTCCACCTTGCACGCAACACTTACAAAGTTTCCAAACAGGACATGCTTCAGGATGCTCCTGCTTCAGAAAACAACAAATCCCTAGAACTCACAGTATGCAGCACAGATGTCAATCTTTCAGACAGGTGAAAAAAAATTTGGACTCCAACATTTCTTCTGCCAGAGGGACACACTGTAACACACTGAGAAAGCAGGTGAGCTACTTCGAAGCACATGCCCTCTAGGCCACGTCCCATTTTAAAACTCTAACATCACCATCAAATCATAACACCAAAAGCTAGCAGGAATCAGTGATATTCATAGGCAGGAAAAAAACATCACCCCACCTGAGACATGGAGTTGCAGTCATTTGACAGACCCCACGATTAGAGTATGGATTTGTGGCAAGAGAAAGAGCATGGAAAAGGCATGAACAAGATGAGGGTTTTACCCTCTTTAGTCTACATTAAGGGCTGCAATGAAGATGTCAATGTCATCAGCACGAGAGAGAAGTGGCAGACTGGGGTTATCACTCGTGGTACCAACTTTTATAGTCTGCCGAAGTTTTTACAATACTTGTAAATATGACTTACTCTTCTGTTGATCTCAGCTGTCGGAACTACATATTTAGGAGGAGGAAAACATAAAACATGGGTGCTCAGGAGACCTTATCTTACTCTCGATTCTTTACCACATTTTCTACAGTTAGACAAAGAAAGTAAACCAGAGCTGGTATGACACACTGTGATAACTTGGCAGACACGAAACAAAAAAGCAACACAGAAGCTGCCTCATGATGTCTTGCATAATCTTTGTGAATCACCTGTGAATCATACTCCCCTGAAATACAACACCAAACTGAATTGAAAGCACCTTACTTCTCCTCTCCATATTTTAAAAACGGTGTTGAATAATTGAAGAGTACAGAGAAGGGCCACAGAAAAGATTTACAAACTGGGGGCAAAGAACCCTATTTTACAATGAGGCATTTACGGAATTCAGTTATCATAATAAAACTGAAAAGAAGTTTAGTTGTGGTCCTAAATATTTTCATGGCAGAATGTTCCACTTGCTAATGCAGTCTCCAGTCTGTCAGGAAAGGGAATATGAAGAATTTAGGACTGAACTTTGAAGCCAGGCAAATTCAGATTAGAAATAGGATCTCCTACTCCTTTAAATGCAGACTGATTCACTGTTGGAATGATTACTAAGGAAAGAGGTGACTTCCCTGTCTCCTGATACCTTCAAACCAATGGTGGATGTTTTTCTGGACAAAATATTTTCATGCATACAACTTACTGAGTTAAATGCTGAAATAATTAGGTGAGATTTGCTGGCTTTCTTTATACAGTATGTGAGATGATGATTTAACAGTCCTCCACCCTTAAAATCTATGAATTTATGAACTGTGTCAACGTCTAATCATTTTCCTCCATCAGGTATGACAACAGTTTCTCTCTCCACTTTAGAGATAAGTTTAAACACAGACTTATCAAATTACTCTCCCTCTCCAGGGCACATGCAAGACAACGGCCATGGAAAACTTTGAGTAGATAATGCTGAACCTGAATCTATACAGTGCAAATCCAACCTTTTCAACAAGGCCCTTAGGAATAGCACGTAAATGTGAAGAAATGTGGAACAAGAGATTAAGTGGGTACAGAGTGGTGCAAGCAACCTTCTTCATTCACAGGACCTGAAATTAAATTCTGAGGAAAGAAATGAGTCCACTTGCTACGAAAATCTCTGTGCAGCATTTACGCATCATTGCAATAGTGAACTATTTAAAAAAACAAAACAAAACACTTTAATAAATACCCCATGAAAATCTTACTGGACGTTTTTCTTCATTTTACAAAGTCTAATGTAAGCCATCCCCATTGCGATCCCTGGGCAACACCAACTTCAGAATCAATCATTACACTCCATCTACCATACCAAGGCCACACCTGAACAGGTTACTGCCATACTACCAAACTAGCTCCCTCAAAATGAAAAGGTTTGTAGAGGAGCTAAAACTTTTCTCAGATATAGTGTGAAATGAGAGACATATGATTGGGAACACAAGCCCATTCTCAGGTCTGAAAAAGAGCATGCCTCATTTAAAAAAGATTTCATTAGAATCAGCCATCCCCCTATTTACATGATCACAACCTAGCAGGGGTTTCTTTACTACTTCCCAACCATTACTTAAGAATTGTACATCTGTATGTGTATATATATATTAACAGAGAGGAAAAAAAAGGGAGAGAGAAATTGTATGCATCTAGGTGTACATACAAAAGATACATACATAAAATCTCACAGTGCCTTATAAGGCTGTAGGAGTTATTTCAAATGTTTTCCATGATAGCAAATAGTTACGTTACTCCTGCATCTCTCAGTCCATCACTAGCATTGAACTGAACAATTGGTTTCAACACATTCCGTCATTGCTTCTACAAGTTCAACAGCTAAGCCTTAGATCTACCACACTTTTAAATAATCAAGCACTAGTGCTGTTACAGTCAAATTACTGAAAAAAGTTAAGCGTGCACATTTATCAGAATGTGCAGCCATTTGCCTAAATAAAACAAAACCTGGAAAAATTTCCATCCATGAGCTTCCGATGTTCTGGAGAATAAACATCTGATTTTATTTTGACCTTTCCTGTCTAGTTTATCTATCGTAACACACTACTTAGCATACTGCTTGAGACAGACGAAGGTTTTCACATTAAATCCGGGCCGACCAATTTTGTTCTAGCCTCCTGATTCATTATGTTAAGTATTTATCTTACATCAGAATTAAGTGAGACTATCAATAGTGGAATCTAGTTTTGAAGAAAAAAGTCATGATCTAGGAAGACTTGTCTCTTATAGGGACATATCTGAATACATCCAGCCTTTGGTTCAAGCTCCACATGACTAGAATAGAGTTCTTCAACTTTCTACCATCCCCAACTCTCCCCGTTACGTTCTTTCTCTTTTCCTGTGGTACCATTGCTGGTTTTGCATCATCTCAGCATAATCTTCAGGTTCTTTTTACCAGACTAGGTCTAAAGTCTTATAGATTCTTTCTAGGTTAACACGGAAATACAGACTCCCCTGTCAACTGATAGATAAATCTCCTGTCCAGGCTTTCATCAGCTTTTGCATTGATTACTCAAATAATCTCTTCCCTGGCCTTGACAAAACCAAATTTTTTCTAGCAGATGGCGTGGGCAACTTATCCCTCTCTTTGCAGTGCTTCCCCCTACTTCCTTCATTCCTCCCTCCAGTTTCCATTCCTCTCCCATGTCAAATTTCAGTTGCTCACCTTCATTTTCAAGGCTGGGCCAATTGCACTTTATCAATTTTTATTCAGTATATCAGTCAACCTCTTGGCAAATATGTATGACTTGCCAAAGAGACCAACTTTTCACCGGTCAAATCTGCAAGCGAATACCCCTTCTCCCTCTCTCTCAGTGCTCATCACAGTTGGGAGGATTTTCAGACCTACCTACAATTACCTTTCTGTTACCTTTACAATTACTGTTTCTCTCTATGAGCTTTCTCAATCCCTCTGTTAAAACTTTATTGCTATAATGTTTGTGAGAAGAAAAAAAAAACCAGCCCAAAACTTATCACATGCAGGCCACAGATGCATCAAGATCCCTGCTCAGGATGCTGATTATCTTCTTTTGCTCTTTTCCTTTTCAACCTGTTAATCCTCATCCATCTTCCCCTAGGTTTTTGGAATAGGAAGTATTTTTTCCACGCATTTGCAGAGCAAGTAATACAACAGAGTCTTCAACCAAGACAAGGATCCTTAGTAATATGGTAATAGAAGCTGCAAGGTAATATATAGTAAGAATAATTACAAGGCCAGAGATCTGCTGGACTGCATTATACATACATACAAGCTGCAGATACTGCAGATTTCCTAACCACTGCTGCACTGGCATGAAATAAACCTTGCCCCATGCCACTGCACCACATTTATACAACATCCCTTTAATATACTAGAAAACAAGGAAGAGTTTTTGATTACTTTGTAATTATTTTATATATACAAGGTAGGTATACTTCAAACCTAATGACTCTGTTGCTCTTTATACTGTAATTTCTGCTATGCTTTTTTAGTGATCAGAGACATATGTCTCCTAACCAAATTAAGTACATACACATTTAAGTGACAGCACATTTTCAGAATACATCCTTATACGTTGGTAATGAAAAACTATGACATCACTACATATGAACTTATAAAAATGGCAGAATAATACCCTGATAGAATCACATTGAAATAAAATTACATTACATTGTTATAACATCTGAAATTAATATTAAAGAGTTTTGAAAATGACCATTTAAAAATGTATTCTGCTTCACAAGAAGTGATCTTACAAGGACCAAGCAGAATTTGTGTTTCAGGTAAGTTGGATCCTGAATCTGCAATGACAAGAAAGAAAAACCAGCCACAGTAATGCAAAACAGGATTTCAAAGATGCAAATAATGATTTAAGATCGCATGTATTCCCCCACAAAACCTATTTTCTCCACAAAGATTCATAAACAGAACACACACAGAGACACACAGCCACATGCAAAACCAGTTATAATGACAACACTCAGAAAAAATAGAGGCTATCTGCATAAAACAAACTGGCACTTAAAAATAAAACACACATGTTTCTAAACAGAAGGTTTTCTGAAACAGATACAGCTTCTTTAACAGTATATCATAGATCTACAGAGTATGAAGTTTATCTCACTAATCAGTTATTAACTGAAGGTTTAATAGTTCCATTAGAGAAGGTAATTCCCTCTTTTTCTAATACCTTCATATCATTAAGTGACTGTTAATTTCATATAAACATGCTTACATTTTTCATGTATTGTACCCTGATTCAAAAGGTAAAAATACCAAATATCTAACACTAAAGACAACAAACCCCAGGAAACTAAAAATACTAAACACACTGCTCAGAGATCCTGCCCCCCTCCCCCCCATATTAGATGTGGTTAGCGTTTATGCAAATATATTACTAATGTGTATTACAAATTAAGCAGAACAGAATAATCTTTTGCCTAGACTTACAGGACATTTTACATCTTCAATTAGATGAGCAGCAATAATATTCACTTTGAGTTCTAAAATCCCTTTCACAGATAGAGAGGTTAATTGGTTGATCTTACAGTATGGATAAAATTCAATACCTAAATTAAAAGTGTGTGCATAAGTGTGTGTATATATATACACACAAACATGTATATATATCTAAAAAAAGTATCTTTACACTTTTTGAAAAGTTACACTAATTAGAGTAACAGACACCTTTTTGAAATGAATTAAGTTTAAATCCTGTACAGGAAAAACACCTTTCAACTACTTGCATATTATTAACACTGTATTTTTAACTCTTACTCAAATACAGCCAGATGCTTTTTTGGTAAATTTATTATTAATATCCCTGGTATGCGGATAAATGTTTAATAGGAAATTGATATACATTTCAAAAGAACAAATAACTGTGTTATAAGCACTGTATTAAAAAGTAACTACAGCATATTTATGGATACAAAAAAATCTAACAGGGTCGAACTTATAAGACACTGACTAACGTTACAAGTAGGTACTTAGAAACATGCTGCATTTTCCCCAAATTCCATTATGGTAACAAACACAAAAAGATGCTGATATCCAGTTCTGTTAAGTACATCTTTAGTTCCACCCATTACACAACATCAAGTGAGAAAACAGTTTTATCTGACTGGTGGCTCAATGGCGCAGCCTATGTGTGCAAAAGTATAACACAAGAAGTTTATAGTTTTATAAATGAGTGCCAACCCTCTGGTTTTGTTGCATTTAGATAAGCAAAGATGCCTACAATTTACAAAAGTGATGAGCTGTATAAATGAAAGACTATTTTAATACAATATGCATACTTGTAGATCTAAATTAATACACTTATCCACAACGTAAAACATGAAATTCAAGTGATTCTGTGCAGAATTAATAAAAACGCATAATTAATTTTGATATTTTTCTGTAAGACTAGATCTGAAACAATGATTTTCCCTCATCCTTTATTAAAAAGATATTGCAGAATGTAAATATATATAAAAAATATGATTTCACCTCACAACCTTTAAAATGCACATTTGGATACCTTAATATTGCTTGTTTTGTGTTCTTTTCAGAGACAAAATACCTACTTAGATTTACACTCTTGTTTTCAAAGTGATATATTTAGTGTAAAATATTTTACTACTCTGCTATAAGTAACAAGTAAATTCTTAGCTTATAGCTATAAGCTAAGTATTTTAGCACAGAAGCATGCAAATATAGGCACCAACAAATACTCTCCTCCTATATACGCATATAACATGAACAAGCTCTCCCACTTCCCCACCCCAACCCTCACTCAGTTCAAAGCAACCAAATTCAGTAATTCCACTTAAATATGATCACAAACCAGTTACAGCACAGGATCTAAGCGTGCGTTGTAAAAATTGGGGAGTTTTGAGAGAGAGAAGGAGAGAAAGAGACAGAGACCGACCAGCTCATGCCTCTAAAGAACTGGATAATAATTTTCAGACTGGTTAAAATACCAGTTAGTTCATTCAAAGTGGATGTCCCAAACCTGGCTGTAATATGTCATGACCTCTATCACTTTTTATAAGTGAGTTGAACAATCTTAGGGGGTCTTAACTGGGGAAACCTGCAAGCAGTGCAGTTTGTTTAGTTAAAGAAACACTCCCCTAGCTAATTTGCCAGATTTTAAACCAAAATAAAAAGCATTTTTAAAAATATAGTATGTCACTCAACACAATATAAGCACATATCCATAGAAATGTAGTGGCAAAACTCTCAAGTAAAATCTTTCGAACAACTAGACGTTTGTATTTTGTTTTAGAGAACAAAGTCATAATGGTATTTATAAAGCCAAGTATACTGACATAAAGAAGTCTTTTTTTGTCATGCAGAGTTCGCTGCTAATCCAGACATAGAAGAGAACAGTTTTATATTTACACTCAATTCTTTTTTTCTCTTATTCTAATAAAATGACCCCGCATATTTACTCAAGCTGTTTAAACAGGTAAGAAGCGCAAAAAACATAGCTTGCATCATGTTAAAAACCCAAATCAGCAAAGAAAATTGCAAGCACAAAAATAGATATTAAACTCAGAAAAATCAGACAGTAAACTTGTTTCAGGGTATCACTTATTTATGCATAAGTTAATTTGTAGAGTGTAAAACCTTTTTATATATTTAAGGAATTTGTTTTTTCATTGTTAGCATCTCTTATTTTTTATAAACATGCAATTGATGAAAAAATCCTGGATTTAACTCAAGCTCAGATAACGTTGTCCCTTTGTTTTCCACCTAAAACAGTTTTGCAGGTTTGTTTCCAAATAGGTCAAATGATCCTACTTCTTTATAGGCAAAAGAGATCCATATACTAATTTCACTTTATTTGCTAATGCTGTTCATCGCTGACTGTTAATAGTTTCTTTGGCCATTTTCATGTTTATTCTTGAAGAGCTTGTAGGGCTTAGAATGCACAGAAATGATATGCTACATACTGGGCACTAAATTGTCAAAGCCAAAATATCAAATGTTGGAAACAGCAGAGTGACGACCTGCATCCTACACTAAACACGTCTTGTTTTTCGCAGTAATGACTTGGTGTACTTATTTAGCAGTGCTCTTTAGTGCTGTTTCAAACAGACATTTGTGTTCAGCTATGGACGTGCTCACATCCTGAAAGGAGCTGTTTATTCAGTAAAAGTTAAATTCCTACTCCACCTGTTTCTTTGGTTGCTTTCTGTTTGCTCATTCTAGAATTAAACTGGTCACACACATTTTTCATGTTTGATCCATTGAAATAAAACTAGACAACTTTTATAGACATGGTTTTATTGAAATGGATGTTTATTAGCTGGATCATACTGCTCTACAGAAAATAATTCTCCTGCTGCTTAAAAACATTTTGATCAGCCATATTCAAGTGAAAGAACAAGTCTAAGGGGGAGGGGGGAAGGCAAAGAAAGAAAATGGGAGGAGTAGAGACGGATACCATGTACAATTCTCATGTGACCTGTGATACTGCCTAATTAGAAAACTTAAACTTTCCACAAACCTTTCATTGGAAGCAGTAGTATTACTACTATCACATTTCAGTTCATGTTGGCTGATTTACCTACATTTCCGTGAGCAGAGGAACAGAAAATGCAATGCATAGTTTTGAGGAAGAAATCTAATGGCACAATGTAAACAAGCACCATCAATTTAGAAACTGAATGCAAATACAGCAAAGGGATTTTTCCAATAGATCTTTCTTCATTATGGTACAGGACACATAAGAGAACGCTACTGAACTGCAACCTCAATTATACTGGCCAACAAATTACCTTTAACCATTAAATTAGAAAACGTTCTTCAGCAATATTCAGTTTAGCATTCTACACTGTCTCCAGGCTGAAGGTGGTCTGCATGTTGAACTTAGTACTGTGTGGGTTATAGTCTTTGTTTGCAGTCTTAACTGGGGATTGCACCTTAGCTACCGTAGTTCAAGCGTAAAAATACTTTGTCTGTAACACTATATACTGTTGCCAGCGACCCTCTAAATCCTTGAACCAACTGTGTCCTCTGGTGTCACAGAAGATAATGCCAATTTATTGCAATGTGTGGCTTTTTTAACTGATTAAAATTAAGCCGTAAACACGTGACAATGGAATTAGCACATTTAGAGAGTCTGTTTTCCCACATCCCATTTTGCGCTAGTGCGGCTGATCCCTGCAACTCTACGCGGGTGCAATTTTAATGACTTCGCTAGGTTTTGATGTTCTTATGAAAAAGCAGTGCTTGGTGTTTGTGGAGAAGGTAGATATGGAAGCTGAGTAGCTGTGATTGGGGACACTGTGACATCGTCTCTGTTTTTCGATAGGATCGGTGTCATTTTCCTCCCCACGATAAGACACCTCACTGACAGAGCCCGATTAGGGAAAATTTTATTATAAAATTCACTTCTATCGAACAAGGATGGAGTGATAAACAGTTCACCCTCAGGGAAGAAACAGGAAAAGATTTTTCCTCTCTGTCTCTTTTTTTGTTTTCCCTTTTTTTTTTTTTCCATTTAAGAAAAACCCTCCCTCCTCGTAGGACTTTTCCTGAAAGTGATTGTGTTTAAGCTAATAAGAATTCCCAAAATGTAGAGATCAAAGACATCTGAATGTTGTTCTAAGAGCAGAAGAGTTGCGTCACTTCACAATTCAAGAATATGATTTTAAAAAGTAAAAAGTGAGGACTTTTTCTGAATTACATTTTCTGTCAAATTCGCCCAAACCAAGAGTCTTCTGAAAAGGAAGCTTAGGCAATTGTAACTTTACTTTCCAATATTCACTTACATTTCTCCCTGGTTAGAAAACTGGCAAGCTGCAGGGTAAACGGAAAAAATGGATGCTTGTGGCCCTCTAATGCTTGAAGATGGATTAACCTCCAAGGAAGAACATAAAACAACTACTGATTTATTTTTTTGTTTTTAAACACTAAAACATCTTTGCTTCTGTGTTTGATAGTTCACAGAGGATACCTTTAACCTGGCCTCTAGTATCATATATGCAATATACTTCTGTACACTAATCAGCGCATACATAGTCGGTAAATATTCTCTCTAGAAGATGGCTTGGGGAAATTTGTGAAAGGAGTACATGGAGTACATGTACACAGAGTAATTCATTCCAGCTTTTATTTTCTTATGTTACATTACCTCACTGAAACACATTCATTAGCTGATTATGAAATAATAAGTGATAAAAAGTCTTTTTTCTAAAAAAAAAAAAAAAAAGAAAAAGAAACAAACGCAATGGAAAAAGAGTGTACTGATGAAGAAATTTTCAAGCTTTCACATGTGAGCTGTAACAATGCCATGAACCAAATGGGTTTCTTGGTTGTTTAACAATAAAACTTCCAAAAGGAAAAAAAAAAAAAAGCACTGCCAGCTTTTTATTTATGTCCAAAACTGAGTCACTCCATTGAAACCATTCCCTCAAGATGGTGGCCTCAAAATTACAGACCCTCCTTAAATGACTTTTAAGCACTTTCAATATAACATTACAAATCTGCTGTCAAAGAGAGCCTTAACATCCAAGTCCTTCCGGCAATGTTCTAGATTTGCTCTTATTAAATAACAATGGGAGGATGTTTACAAGCATATATAATTTTCATTAGGCACACTCATCCCCAAATACAGTACACATATGATGCAAACTTCAAATAACTTCAGTAGCAGTTGTAGCCCTGAAGTAAAAGCTTGCCAAAAATCCCTGCTTATTTGGCTAACACATCTCTCTAGAAATTGTATTTACTGTCATCTATGGCCTTATACTAAGCTGAATTTAAGTATTAACTGAAGGGTCTGCTGAAATAAAACACAGCAATAAAACTACAGTAGACTCAGCCATCAAGACAGAGCTCAGCTCCTCCACTTGCTACTTGACTGAAAGAAGAGCTAAAAATGTTATCTAACACTCAGAATTGCCAAGACAAAACATATGTTCCATCTATCGATAATTTCAAGTTGAGCACACCCTATTTTTAATAATGTACAAATTATTTTGGAAGTTATGACCATACTATCTAGTCTTATTGTGAAATACTAGATTACTATCAAATATTATCACCATGTTTTTTGTACTGTTGATTCAGTTCCATGCTGCGCAGTTCCACACAACCAGTAAAAAAACGGGTTTTCAAAGACGACTGCACTAGAAACAAACATCAGTCTGAAAAAATATGACTAATGAAGGTAAGGTAGATCATTCAAAGGGCAAGTTGGAACGCCAATATGTTTCTTTTTAGCCTTCAAAATGAGATTTTAAACAATGAGTTAGTGATTTCAGTATGGGAAGTAGCTGGAGGAAAGAGGCGCGTCATTTGATTAGTGGTCTAGTAGATAGATTTCCTTCAATAATTTCTCAGAAAACCATTTGCTTCTGATTGACTGCAACTGCAGCACAAGAGCTGTTAACAGTGTATTAAACAGAAAAAAAAAAAAATACAGCTCAACAGCCCCATCTAAACATGGAGGAATTCTAATTAGCTACAATAACGTAATAAGGCTACTCTCCCCTACAATTTCTTCCCATGTAAATGTCTTTAAACCTGCTTGGAACTTTTTATCTTTTTTGGGGAGTGACAAAAGAAAACTCCTACTTGAATAATGCAGACAGCTTACTGTTACAATATCCTCCTTGTGCTAAAGTTGGCTATTAACTTCCCTTTCACATGCAGACTGAACGGGGAGCTGGCAAGAACGACTGGCAGGAAACAAAGCTGAGATTAGAAAAGAGCATCTTCCCATTCTACGTAAATACACAGTGTTGCAGTTTGCAACAAAAAACAGAGTTATATCTGAACTCCAGTACCCAAGTGAATAATTAAGATCTTCACACAAATACTAGATTTTTTTTTTTTGTCCTGGAATATCCCCAAATAGCAGCATTAACTAGAGGGGACACACTTGAAGTCTCCTGCAAGGAGCAAGTAATTCCCTTTCTGTCTCCAAGACATGTAGCACATGAGTTGCCTGTGTGGATCGGTGTAGCTATAAATACATTTATCTAGAAGAAATAGTCAAACAGTCTTTTCTAAGAGAAGTGTCTGATTGGTTAGCAGAAAATTGATACAGTGGAGTGAAGAATAACTGATAAAGAGATAATCCAGTGTGGCAATGTAGTTCTGCAGCACTGTAGCTCCAGCCTTCATTGGGTGGTGAGTGTAGGGTGATGGAAGAAAAGGACAGGCTTCTGTTGTTTGCATTTGAAGTATGAGGGAGGCATGGTGTGAGCAAACTTCAGATGTGAAGAACAAAAGCCTAGTTTTCCTCTATACCATCTTTAACTATATTATGAAGCCTAAAGCTGAAACACTGCACTATTAGATTTTTACAGCTGATGTTCTGTTTATCTGGTTTTTCCTCTACAAAGCAGAGATGCAAATACCTGCATGTATTTATTCAGTGCATGCATAGCTTCATTTTCAGAGAGAGGGTCACTGTATATGTTCTAACCTGACCTTAATTCATGTTGTAATTTCCCAGAGTGTTATAATATATCATGCTCATTATTGGCATAACCGAACATTTCCCAAACAGGCTATATATAACAAATATTTAAAATTATTTCTGCAATGATTAAATATCCACAAATCTTTTCATTTTATATAATGAATAATTTGGAGAGAAGAATAGTACCTAAGCTGGTGGTGGATCAGAGTATGCCAGTTACAGGAGCACTTAAGCGCCCATTGGCACAGCAAGACTCAAAGACCCGGTAGGTTTCAAAGAAACACTTCCCCCCCCCTTCTAGAACTCTTTGCTTTCTAGTAAAGCTGCAACCACAATGTTCTCTCTCTTAATGCCACCATAAAAAATCAAAACACTTTAAAACAAATTGATGTCCTCTTTAATATAGTCATCACATCATCACAGTACCCATGCACCCTGCTTGGTGACAACCAGGGGGATGCATACCACACATCTCTCGCCTGCTTGCTTGCTCTCTCTTTTTTTTTTTTTTAAAGGCATTGAAGTGGGCAACAAAGAAGGAGAAAAAGACTGGGAGAGACACTCAATTGAGATATTGGCACCTTTGATTGACAAGATCTAATCAGCTTATCTCCACACTAATAAAGTTGATGGCCTGTGGAGCTGGTATATGTCCAGCTTCAAGTGAACTTTCAGTAGCCAAAGCCTCAAGGGCCAGGACTAAGACCGAGTTTATCTAACCTGATTTAAATCAGTTCCTAATGGGCTATTTCAATTTGATCAATTTGAAAGGATGGAAACCTGTAACCACTTGACTCAATTGTCTTGATTCATGCTGGCATCACTGGAGATTTGGTCAGAGCCACAAACTATTTATTTACAATGAAACAATGGAGTACAATTGATACACTTCTGAAATTATTTGACCCTCCTTAAGGTACCGTTCAGTTTATTCCAAATTGTGCGTTTTACAGAGCTACTTCTCTTGTACTTGCACTCAATAAAACATTTTGAAGTACACTATTCCAAAACAAGTAGTGAATGCAAAATTCCCTATGCCATAAGTAAGGACTGAACTGCCCTTTGCAGCTCTTGAACAATTTGATTTGTTTTTCTAAATTAACAAAGTCCTTCATGTGTTTTGAGGGGCTGCCTGTCCCACTGAAGGTGGGATGGCAGAATGGAACACTACAATAGGAATGATTTGAGCATTCAAATAGATTTCATTCATTATGAGCAGAATTAAACAATTCACTTCTGAAGTTCTTGAAATTCACTTTGCAAAGCTCAATGCACTTTCAACTCCAGAATAACCTGTCAAGGAAACATATGTGGCTATATGTATTACATTATACTGTGAAAAAGGCTTGCTGCTTCTCTCAGGCTAAATCATTGCTTTTAAGAATGCAAAAAATTTCATAGCATCGAAGTGCATCTACATAAAATAATTTCTGAATTATTCATATAAACAAAGTAATATCTTCAGGAAAACATGGTAATATTATAAACAGAGAATCATCTTACGAGGTGGAACCATACGCTTATATGTACTTTACAGATCTGCCAAAGCATGAGCAGTGAAACCAGGTATCAGTAAAGTATTTTTGAGTCAATAGCACACATGAACACCTTAGGAATGTCTTGTGTTTATCAGAGGTAATTTAAGCACTTTCCAAAGGAAGAGTTTTTTGGTATTAATGCTAGATTACAAAAAACCCTGAGCAATATTTTCATTCAGATTGCCGTTTTCAAGCTGTAATTGCTTTATACAAAATCCACTCTAGTGTTATCACTCAATATCATCTTCACTGCTGTACATCTGAAGATAATTTTGCAATAAAACTTAATTGATAGAGCTTATTTTTCACTAATCTCCTAATATAGAAAAATGAAAAAGTACTAACAGTATGTATTATAAGCTATGACCCTCACAGTGCAGCATATTTCTAGTTTATCAAACTAAAATAGATCCATTTTATGGCATCAAATATTTTATATACTTTAATAATGTAGAGACTTTTTCCCAAAATAGGAAGTAAATGGAAAATTCCCTTAATAAAGCAAAATGTGGAGAGTAAAAGTAATTCACAAAGAGGCTAAGCAGAACATCTCATCTCATAACATTACTAGCTTGTGCCCCACTGACCATTAGTGCAAAATCTCACAATGTTTCAATTATGGAAATCAGTAACTCTGCCATCAGTGACATCTATTGAGAAGTTAAATTCAGTGATTTTATATTTATAAACTGAACTCCTTTTGACGTACCACATAAGCTGATTCTGAACAAGACTTTTTAAAAATTAAAACATTGTGGATTATATTGTATTTCCTTCTCTTTTGGGTAAGTTAGACCTAGTATCAGTCCTAAGAGCTTCTCATCAGTTAAGTAAACAGTTCTAGTGATTACGGAGAATATTAAAAGGGAAAATTAAAACATGTTCGTAGCAGAACACTGGGAATTTGAATTCATAAGGCTTTTTCTTGAACTCCAGTACACCTTCAAGACAACACTTCCAGAGCAGAGAATCCACCAGGTGTCAGCCAGCCATAACTGTCGCCAGCACCATCTTCTGTAATCCTGAGACCTGGGGTCATGCTGAGATCCAGCCACTGTAGCACAGTGTTCCTGAGCAGACTAGATAACTTCCAGGTTGAAAAATAAGTGATCTGCAGAGTCAAGGATCCACATTTGGCTCACAATCAAGAGTTTGTCTGGTTGCCCCAGCCTTTATTCTCAGTTCTATTACTAAAATTCTGATAGACCATGGTACAATTTGGCACTTTGAATACCTGGGTGCTGCTCTGCAATCTGTGTGGGCTGAAAAGTGATAATCCTAAACTGTAAAATTGACATGATCTCTCTACTCCTGCGGTGTGACTATGAACTTTCCATCCTCCCCAAATCTGCCACCTTCCCACATCACTTCTGTTTCGGCCTCTTGTAGAAGGATCCAAACTCCTTGGTTACTCAAAGATGACTCAAAACATCAGAGAGAAGCAAGAAAACTGTTCCTACTATTTGGGATGTCTGCACAGGCTTATAGATACCGCCCTTCCTGACCATTCAGGACTTCTTCTGTAAGACAGAAAAGCTACTGCATAATCACCACAAACATCTTTCCAGATCTGCACTGGCCTCATTTATCTAAACCTCAGAGATTAATCTAGCTTGGTGTTGCCTTTTTTTTTTTTTTTTTAATTTAATTTAATCTCATTATGCTTTGGTCTGCCTATCTACAGAATGAGTATAATATCATTGACTCTGTCTCTCAAGAGGATAACATGGATGCACAAATGAAGTTCTGGGAGCTCCTGATATTAGAGGACAAAACCATATAGCCATCAAACTGGCAAAAAACCTGCAGCCACTGCAGTTATTGTAAAAATTAAACTATTGCCTTATTTTTGCATTTGAATACCTCTCACGCTGTCATTTAATGAAGGAAAAGTTTTCTAAACACAGCAATCAGTTTGCCAAGATCACTGCAGATCTATCAGACAGAATTAATGACTGTAAAAGGCTGACAGACTTGTGCTTTGTCTTCTGTGAATGAAAACACTACTCTCCAGCCCAGATAAAAATCAGCCCCTGCCTTTTTTGGCAGTCAGATCATAACAAGGCCAAAGTAATATTAAATCATTTATGAGGTTTTTAAGTTTAAATATCAAAGTGATATATATGCAGAAGAACTGTTATGACATTTGAATTTCAGCAATAGGCATTTTTTAGGCATTTCAAACTATGTAAAACCTGACATTTCAGTGTTTACATACAAAACCTGCTATGATACAAAACAACACCTCTCCACCAATACTTTGTCATTTAAAACTTTTTTCTTTGTTATATAGTCACAGTTATATTTCAGCCTGCTGCAGAGCAGATTCTTGCCTAGAAACCTGTCAACCTTATGCAAATAGGAAAAATCTACTGTATATTAATTATGATTTTTATAGTAATCACTTTCAGTCTCCTCGTTTCCAGTAGTCACTCTTTCATCCCCCTTGTTATTCATGTAGAAATGTTCTTTTGGCAGCTAAAATATCGTACTCTTATGCAATGTTTTGATGAAGCGTACCAGAGAAAATGAAATGAAATGAACTGGACTACCCAAAAAAGGAAAACAACATAGGTGATATACAACTGTTCAGGGTATTATTTTCATGAGATACGGGAAATAACATGTACTGCTCATCAATTATTCCATAATGTATAATGCCTGTCTCCCCAGCCTTCTAACAGCCGGGATTGAAATGTTTTGACATGATGATCTCTAGGTGGAAATACTGAAGGCGTTAAAATATAGATATAAATAGGTGATAATGAAGAACAAAATGTGTACCATTTTCTTGCAGTCATAGTTTGCAAATTAGCAAGCTGCTATTGATTTTTCTTTGAGGTCAATAACAGCATTTATTGATCTGAGAACTTAATACTCACTGAGGTCAATATTATATCTCAGGGGTCAACAAATCTGGATACTGACTTCTATTTCCTGTCCATATATAAATATTACATAGGCAAAATGGGCAAATTTAATCTTTGGAGATAAGAAAGCACTGTATTTGACATGATACAAAACCCTCAAAACTTTAAAAGTTAAGAATAGAGTCTACTTGGATCATTTTCAAACAGTTTTCTAACACTCAAAATCTTATATTAATCTAGAAGTACTGGCTTCATAAACTATATCTTCAGTTCTGAACTTAATGTCTCCCAAGTACAGAACGGTCATTCATGGTGTTATTTCCCAACACCAAAAATGAATCTACTTTAGAGGCTACTCAATATCAAGTGGACATTAACATATTTTACCAAATTAAAATAAAGCTCATAAGAAAAGAAGTAGCCAAATACCAGTTGTGGACTTTCTGATTTTTCTTATGCCTCATTCTTTCCAACGTGATCTCCAGCAAAATCAAGAAAAACTTTCCTACTGCCTTCAATGAACTCTGGATCAGGCCCTTGTAAAATCACGCTAAGTTTTCTTCTGATTTGTAGTTTGTTACTCAAGCATTCACATGTGTAAAGAAAAACCAGAAGTGAGCAATTAGTCTCCTGATAATTTACACAGACAAATATCAATGAAGCTCTAGTGTAGTCTTGGAAAAGGACTGGGAAGGAAATAAATTTCCAATTTTGAATTTCCAATTTCAAATGCCAAGCCCATACAGGTATTTTTGCAGCTAGATACTCCATTATAACAAATGGTCAATAACGTAACATCTCAAAATATAGAAGTTACATATTAGATTTCTAAAGCATTATATTTGTGTGAAGAGATACTATTAAACTTACTGCACAAACAAGGCACACCGTGCGCGTTACTGGCAAGCATTTAAAATGGCTAACAAGGATACTACAAAACTTTAATAATATGCAGCACATTTGCAGGACTTTACAATTCAAGAACTTTTTATCATTATGCAAAGCAGAAAATGTTATTTTATGCACAAATAAGCTGTAACAGAAAGACTGATAGTCCACAAATTGTACAGAACTAAAACTATTAATACTCAGACTCCAGACCTGTGTTGTAGATATGAGTGAAAACACGGGTCATCTGGTTTTTGGCAACAGGACCTTTCTTTGAGTATTTGAGCAGGCAAAGATTCAACACAACAGGAGACAATATAAAGCTATTTCCAGTGTTAATTCAGTATTTTAACTGCCCATATCAAAATTTTGCTTCAAATTTCATAAATTTACAAGGCAAATATTCAAACATTCATTTGCTACCAAAACATAGTAGTTCCCAGACAAAATGTATATATAATGGTGCAAGTGTGTTATGCAGAGGATTACAGCTGAATAAAAGGTCGTTTGTTAGGAATGGTCTAAGTTTTTAAAATGTTTTAAGAAATACGATTATGCAAATTTCTATATATCTAAGAGGAAAATGAAGTAAAATAGTAAGCAATGCTCTTTACAAACATACAGAAATACACATTTGATTTAGAAGTAAAAACCTGTAATTAAATAACTGCAGTCAATCTTATTTTGAACCATTAGTTTAAATTATTTTCTTAATGAAACACACTGTTGGCATAGCCATTAAAACATGGCAATTTCCACCAAAGGAAAACCTTTCAAACTCAATTTTGTCCTTTCTCGGTAGTCAGGAGGATATGTCATACCTCCATTTATTTCTTTAAGGGCTGTGTAGCTTATGGAATATTCTTCTTGTTTGCTACGTGATTTTTTTTTTTTTTTAAATTTTGGATTTGAAGCAACTTTCTTGGAAAAGGGAGGTTAAAAACATTATTTCATCATTTTAGTAGCTGAATAAAACAACTCAAAAAAAACGTCATCAACATGAGGAAAACAGTACAGTTTATCCAAGCATATTTTACATTTACAAATGATAAATTTATTCCACAAATTTAGTGTCATTTCCATTTCTGTGGGCCAGATTTTTAGAAGTATTTATAAGTGTTTTCTCCAAAGATGGAGTTAAGCGCCTACAATCACTTCAGAAAATGGTAAAGCAGGTCTATAAGCAAGTATCGCTTTCTTCCATCTGATTTAGGTACCTTACCTGCTTAATTAATTCAGAAAAGGACAATAAATCCTAACTGCAGCTCCATAACTTATTATATTTGATCCTTAATCTTGAATATTTTTTTACTGAATTAAGTTTCATCGTGTCCCACTTTTATATGAACTTAAAACTACAGCAGATTTGCTCATTTTATAACAATTAATCTACTTCTTAACTCACCATGAACCAGTCCAAGAAAGTAGCATTTTTTTATGCATCTACTGGGTTATTTAAAATCTAAAATAATTAAGCACAGTAAACTGGAATGACAAGAATTAGGGAACGTGTTAAAATTAACATTTAGTCTATTATAAATACTTATGGTAAATACTTGATCTAGTACATGACAACGATAGGCCATAAAACATGGAAAAGTTCATCATAGTAGAGACCAGCCAAGTAGACAGAAGATATTACCTTTGCACCAATGTTTATCTTTGCAAGATAGCAATGTAAATTGTGTGATTTATTTCACAAAAATGCAAACCACAACAATTAGCTACTCATGATACCTGGATTCAGACATCATTACACTGAGCTTGACCTCACTCACGGAAACAAGTTCTTACCTTGCAAACCTTTTTGGAAATGCACTAAGCAAAATAGACAACGTCTCTTCCCCAGCATGCGCATCAATGCATGTGCACACACACACTTGAAATTCAAAATGTAAATATTTGTGCTCTACCAATAACTGGGCATGTTTACAACCATAAGCATTTATTACAATCGTGATGATTACGCCAAGAGTATAAAATTTCACATTTACATTTTTGGAGCTAGTGAAGTAATATGAGGTAAATAGCAAATGGCAGAAAAACCACCACAATGTGACAGACAGCTAATGCTGGAAATTAGGAGCAAGGGAAGAGTTTGCAAAATATGGAAGGAACACAAATCACAGAATCAGTAGAAGGACCCTCCATTGAACCAGATGAGTTAGTACAAAGAAAACAAAAAGGCCCTCCTGAGCCAAGAAAAGATGTAGAGAAACAAGAATGGACAGATGTACTTAAGTGGCCTATGACAGACTGATATAAAATTGTGAAATTGTAGTTTTCAAAGCCACGAACAACAATTTTGTGGGTCTACAGTTCCTTACAACAGCTGGTAGCCAATAACCAGCAGTAGTTTCTCAAAACAAGGCTGTAACAGCTCAAAGAAAATTATCGTGCTAGTTCAGAAAGATGAATGGTACTGCAGATCAGCAGTTGAACTCACTCTGACATGAAATCAAGCTAGACAGTAAATAGCTTCCTGCTTTGAACTCCTGACTCTTTCTATAAGAATGGCATTAATTTCAATTTTACAATGTATACATTTACTTAGTAATCTAGTAAAATTCATATTATGGGCTATTAGGCCAAGATAAGCCTCATTGTTCAAATGCCAGACAGTACAAACAAAATCCAACTGAAAAACAAAAAAGTTTTTATTTAAAAAAAGAGACTTGGATGGCCGGTATTACTTGCAAAAATCAGAGGTTATGTCCTCACCTGACACACATTACACAAGCAGGCATTTCAACTGCGACTGGACTAAGTTTTCATAATGTTCAGTACTTATCAAACCTGCAAACTTGCACATGCAACAATTTGATAATTTTTTGGACTATAAAAGCCAGTAATTACATGAGAAAATATACTCTATAAGCAGGGTAGTAAAATCATTAGCATAAAGTAGTATGGTATGACTGGAACTATATGAAGAAATGTCCAGATAAGCTGCTCTTCATTCTTTCCATACTGGGGTGAGAACGATGTTTTTCAGTCCTCTGCTTCTATGTCTTGCTTCAGGACAGAAGGTTGGGTTTTTCCCCACCCCGTACTTCTACCAAAAAGGTATTTGTATAACTACAACTCTTCAGTCCTAAGTTGTAAAAGGGCAAAATACTGCACTTGAAAGATGATCTACCATGAAAACCCTTTTGATACTGACTTTACCTAGAAAAGCATGTTCAATACAGATAAAGTTTTTCATGTTAAACTTTGTTCTTTAGTGCAATTGGACGAAAACACTGTTAGCCTGACAGGAAGTAGAGGTAGAAGGCTTCAAACAATATAAAAAAAAAAAAACCCTAGGGTGAATTTTATTTTGTCAAGTCTAAGCTCATCAACTTTTCTTCTTGATGTAAGTTGTAATACAAAGAGTCTTTGACCAATGAGACCTCATGCTGTGCAAATACAGCCATGCCCATGTAGTGAAAAATCTGTTAAAAACTATTAAAAATGATGTTGTTTACTCAGGCACCCAAAATAATACCTCACCAAAGTCTGCTTTTTTAATAAAATATACAGCTTATGTTCTGTGGACAATGGAATCACCAAATGAAGTCATTAAATTAGCAGGATATTAATAAATTTGAAGGTCAAAAGGTGGACTTGTAATTCTATTCAGCTGTGCTCTCTCAAAGGTTGTAACAGACTGACTGACATTGCCAAGCCAGCATCACTTGGAATCAATTCATTTCACTTGGTGAAAGTTCAAAAGAAGTAGTTGTGGTACAGGATGGGAGGAAGAGAAGAAATCACGAGTAAAAGGGAAGAGTGTCTAGGGACAATATATCAGGATTTGAATTCTACCCATTAAAGACTAACTAGCAGTTCCCAACTATCTGAAACTTTTTGGACAAGTTCTCTACAACTCATTTTTCTCAGGGAGAATATGAAACCTGATCAACAGAGCTCCTCAGGCCAACACAAGTTGAACATTTCCTTGCTATAGGCATGACTTCACATTTTTTGTCCACCTATCGCAACGGGTTGTCTGGACAACCTATGTTAGATAAAATTCTGACATCTCTCAGAGACACCTAAGCATGGTGCCTAAGAGTGTTGTGCAAATGAGGAAAGAGAATACATATATGGAGGAAAAATGAACTGGTGGCTTTTTCCATTATCCCTTTGCCAGACCAAGGTAGTTCAGAAAGTTTACTCAGACTGCTAGAAACAACAGCTACTATTCATTTATCTTTTTATTTTTATCCTTCTTTCTTTTATTTGCCTTACCTGCTCAGAACCAGACAACAAACTCTGAAATGTTATCACAGGGGGGAAACCTCCCTGAGGCTAAATAATTTCAAAATTGAAAGAAACAGGTAGTGTAACTTCAGACCAAAAAATATAACCACATACTTTGACTTGAAATCTTCACATTTTTATTAGGACAAGTCTCCAAAAGCTTTGCTATGGACTTAGGAATAAGCTACAATGAATACCTTCATCAATAAACACCATCTTATACCAGTAAATACGTTAGAGAAAGAGGGTTAACACCAAAGATTAGGCTGAAATGCCGTTTTCAGTGATTCAGTAAGAGGTTATTTCCTGTAGAACAGTCTACACAGTAGAGGTGGTCCAATACAGTGCTTGTAAAATAATGTTTTAAAAGTTACCTTCCGTGTTCAGTTTATAAGTCAGATATTAATATTATTCACAGGTATTCTATGACAAGTGCAAGGTATTTGTGAAAACATATACAGATTTCAGCCTGTATGACTATTTGTCTGGAATACACATGGGAAGTACTTAAGCAGAAAGTTTTTGATATCTGAAACAAAATGTTTCCATCATTCCAGCATGGAATAAAAATCCACAATCTGAAAACTATGTTTCTATTACATATAATAAAGTATCTTTAAGAAGTTATTGCAATGTTTTGCTTATCCAAAAATCAGTCTTAAACAAACTTACTTCAACTGGATGCCAGTTCCTAACAAGACTGAAGTCGAGTTGTCCCATGATATGTGGCACAATTATGAATTCCTGTACGTTAGTGAACATTAAAATAACCTGGGACTTCTTCCAGAACAGGGGACAAAATGGCCAAATTTGGATCACTATTTTTCCTACTATACCTTAGCAAATCTGTACTACTGAACAGATTTGACATTCCTTATTTGCTGCATTAATGGTATAATCCCAAACCTACTGAGGTGAAAGATAAGCATTCATTTTATTGGAATCCCAGTTGAAAGGTGCTGAGTACCCAAAAGATAAGCTTTTAACAGAAATGGTCTTACAATACTGTATAGACTGTGAAAAACTCTACAAAATAAGTTTTTCTTCTCTCTTCAAAAAAAGTAGTTGAAAAAGTATCTTTTTTGGTACTCTGAAGCAGTTAGAGGACAGTACTTAAATAATGAAAATTCACCATTTCCTTACTTTATGGTAAGCACTTTATGTATTTGTAAACATAGGAATATACTCCAAAAATCTATATCCTGCATTTGAGACAACACAGACAAACGCAGAGGGCCACTGAGCAGAGGGAACACACTTTGAACACTACTAGACAAGGTTAGGTGGGTTACTGGGTAGGCTTTTCATGACAACAAACGTGCAAGGCCCATACTGCTGTTGAATCAAATCTTTAAGAGGAAACACAGAGCTAAGGAAAATGGGGATGGCGCCAGAATTTGAATAAACATGTGCAGAAGTATCTGGATAGAGACAAAGTATTAAAGAGAAATCTGGAGCCAGAATGAGGAACGTCAGAGCCGGGAAGGCTAGTGAGAGGGAAGGAAGGAGGACGGGAGGGCCAGGACGGAGGAGGTGGCAGATACGAAGCCGGAGGGAGCAGCTCAGTGACTGGACAAGCAATGAACCAGCAAGCAGTATTCAAACTGAAGGCGTAAAAAGCACTTTGCTGGTATCAACAACTGCGCTGTAAAACACTACGGAATGGAAACTGAGTAGTTTGGTCTCTCCATGCCCTCTCGATGCTGCTGCTGACTGTTTGTTACAAGGCAGCAGCACTACCCGAACATGTTTCCCTCCCATGACCGTGCAGCTGGGATACTCCTGAGGCCTGACATCCTCAGAAACAAAAATCTCTCCCTATTTCTTCCTCCTTCCCACTTTAAAGCCCGGACTACGAAGAAGGGCAGAGGGCTTAGAGATGGAAGAATGCAATATGCCACTTCAAAATGAATTTCTGAAACAATAAACAGATTTTAATAGAAATCAGCCAGCAAAGAAAAAAATTATATATGAAACATGAAATACTGTTGCTAGCAGAAGAAACAGGGATCATGAAAAAGCTCTCTCTGATGGTGACTGGAAACTGCATAAAAACTCATTTCACTGTAGAAACTTTGGATTAAGATTTCAGTAGAAAGATGTTCTGGCATATCAAAGAAACACCTGAGGAGGAGATACTGGTATATGCTCCAGAACTCAGAGCCCTCTTTCTCTAATGAAAGGTTTTACATACAGTATTCACATATACATGTATGAATAATTCATTAGAGATGAAATAGGTGGATATTAAGTGTAAATATCTGGGACAGGAATAGACTTTTTCTTATTTAAAGCAAGGGGCACTAGAAGCAAGGTCCTGATTTTCAAAACTTGGTTTCCATTTCTATACTCTTAGGTATTTGGAGCTCAAATGTAATTGGAATATGCATGCACCTGAAGACAGAACAGGGGTGTGAAGGTCCAAGTGATACTAACTAATGCAAGCAAATTACTAAGTATACAGAATTACAACACAAAAGGAGCAACACCCTTTCCACTAGTCTAATATAGCCCTGCATGTACGGACATTAGGGTTTGTTATTTTGTTAAATTAACATTGGATGTTAGAGCCACTTAGTTTTTTTCTAAGCTGAGCAAACACTTTTTAGTTTGATCATAGCAACACTTACTATATTGTCTACCTGAAAAGCCAACCTCCAGCTCTTGCAACCGTAATGGAACGGAATCAGTTTAGTGGATAATTATTTTAATTTTTATGGTTTCACATATTTTATGTCAGCTCTGGTGTGCACCTCATTTATAACACCTGAACAGCACAACCACCCCATGAAGTATAGAGGGAGAAGGTCCTTCAGGGCAGGTGCTTGGGGTTCAGGTTGTTCCATCAGTAAAGGAGTCGGGAATCCAAATCTGTGGCATGCTGCTGTGGACAATGTGCTAGCACCTCAAATTCCATTACTCACATCTGGCAAGACACCTACTGGAGGAGCTGTAAAATAGTTCCTTATTCATGCTAAAGTCATTGAACTTGAAGACTCCTGCCTTCATGAGCCCTCTATAAACATTTCTTAACACACTTTCACTGATCCATTCACTGTACTTTCACTCAATTCTGCATCCAGATAAGACAATAACTGCTATTATTTCATAAAGAAGTAAACACACCTCTTTGTCTAATGAGATTCTCATTTGCTTTCCACCTAGAAGGCTGCCAATACTTTGAGGGAGGTCTGACCATCTGCCTGTCAGCTAGGCTACCACTACGTTACATTATATATTTATGGCTGAGTCCAGAAAGGGAAGTTTGACTGTAGTTCATTACAACAGGTGAAAGCCACTGAAATTTGCTTGGATCCCTTAGTACCGAGAATTACTCATGTCACACAAGGGTACGAAATAAGCTGTTGTGTCTCTTGCTCAGAAATATTTCTTCTTTAACTGTTTCAGAATTACATATTCCTGGGAATCCCAAAGAGTAAGGAGGATTGCAAAAAACATTTTAAGCAACCTAAAGTCAAGATTCAGAAGGATTTTCTGTAAATGGAACAAGAGAGTTTTTCTTCCTTTGATTTCTTTTCTTTAAAACACAATGTTTACATATTACAAAAGGGATATAAAAACAGAAGCCAAGACAAAATTTTAAGATTCAGTGCAAAGAATAGATCTATTACCCACAAACTACAAACTCTTCTAGTAGCACAGATATTTCAGAGTGATTCAGAGCCACAGCATAATATCCAACAATCATCACTCATAGAGGCAAGCTCAACACTTGTTCTCAAATTACATGTACTGAAAGCTATAGAAATATCTAAGGTTCATGAAGAAAAAAAATAGAAATAAATACCTGCAATGTAGTTTTGCCATGAAAGCCTGGACAGCATTCCATGGTTGGATCTCTCTCTTAGATTGTCATGAAACAAGCTGAAGTCTGTATTATATGAACACCAGGATTTTTTTTTTCCCTAGAAAGTGTCTGGCAGTTGAGAAGAACTTACCAAAAGCAATTCAACTGCAGATTACAATGGTCCTCTACAACAAGGTTTGCTCTTCTTCTCCTTGACAGTGTTTTATATTTGCATGCCAATTTTATCTCTGAAGATGAATGAAGCATCTCAAACTATTCCTCATTCAAAATACTCCTGTCTGAGCAAACATATCTAAGACTTGACAAAGAAGTGGATATCTTACTACGCTACACTCTGCAGGCAAAATAAGGAAGTTCTAGAATTCAATTTGATGCTGTGGAAATCTGAGCACGGAGAATGGAATTAGGAAATCTCCCCCTCCAAAACGGGAAGAATTTTGTGATTAATCAGGATTAATTCCACAGAGACACCTTTCAACTGAAACCAGCAATTTTCATGCATTTTAAAAATCTCTCTCATATTCTGAGGGTCAGACTAAATGATCAGAAATTAAGAATACTGAGCTCTAATGTCATAAGTAATGAATGGTGTTGGAAGTGCTTACTAACCAGGCTATAAACTTGTGTGTCTGTTCCTTACCAGCACAGCAGATGATAACATAAAACCAGAAAAATAATAACAAGAAATATTTTTTTAAACAATATTTTGATTAAAAAAAAGGCAGATGAGTGCACTCTGCAGTGTTATCAGCTGCTATTAAAACTTCCCCTACTTGGTACAAACAATGGAGACCTTCAAGATTCAAAGAGCCGGTAGTTCCCCTGTATGTCCTGAAAGGTTTCCCTCATGTTTGTTTGTGCCATATAACTCAGGCAATTAAAATTCAAATGCTCTGATGAACTTACTGGTCTATCAAATCAGCTACTCAAATGCCTGTTAAATTTGCAACATACCCCTATGAATATTTAGAATAATGTTCTTCTCCTTACAGTAGGCCTTGAGTACCGCAGAACTGGTTACCAGATACTAAAGGCTTTGCCTAGTCCTTCAGGAGGTTTCTGCATAGATTTAAGCATCCTCAGTATCAACAAATGATAGCCAACAAACTATGAAAGCCGGACAGTCAGTGTTGGATTGTGTCTTAGAGATGGTGACATAAGTGGCATCCTGTTCAGACACCACTGAAGCCCATGGATCAATGGCACTGCTCAAAGAAGGAAGTCAGACCTTCCAACAGATCTCAGCTTGTATGAGCAACTGTACCTAAGATGAAAGGGCTTATCAATTTAGAGATGCAAACAGAAAAAAGCTTCCAATTTATCATGGTAAGTTTCAGGAATGGTAATGTGAAATTGCATTAAATCAGTTATGTGATGTCAGATTAATCCTTAGATGATCACAGGGGCAGGTTAAAATAGTGTATGTATTTTTGCTGATTAAGGTAATAAGACAGACCCAAATGTGACTTATTCCAGAGGTGAAAATCATCCAGCTTCATTACAATAAGCAACATACATATCCATAATTGTGAAAAGATATCACATAAATGAAGTAGAATAAATATTCAAGGGTTGTCACCTTCACCTCCTCCTCACAGAATCACAGAATGGCTGAGGTGGGAAAGGACCTCTTGAGATCATCTAGTCCAACGCCCTGCTCAAGCAGGGTCACCTAGAGCGAGGACCGTGCCCACCTGGATTTTGAATATCTACACAGATAGAGACTCCACAATCACTTTGGGCTACCTATTTCAGTGTTCGACCATTCCCACAGTAAAAAATTCTTTTCTTGTGTTCTGATGGAATTTCACAGGTTTTAATTTCTGCCCTGTTGTGGACAAGCCCATTGTCTCTTGTCCTGTCACTGGGCATTACTGAGAAAAGTCTGGTTCCCTCTTTTTCATTCCATCCCATTAGCTATTTATACACATTGATAAGCTCCCCCTGAGCCTTCTCTTCTCCAGGTTGAACAGTGTCAGCTTTCTCAGCCTCTCCTCACATGAAAGATGCTCTAGTCCCTTAATTCTCTTCATAGCCCTTTGCTGGACTCACTCCAGTAAGTCAATGTCTTTCTTGTAACAGGGAGCCCAGACCTAGAAACAGCACTCCAGATGTGGCCTCACCAGTGCTGCGTAGAGAAGACCTTTATGCAACAAAAGTAATAATCAAAGCAAGAGAGGGTCTGAGGAGTCAACTCAATGACAAAGTGAAACTCCAGAATGGAATATTTTATTTTATTATGACACCTCAACACAGAATGATCATACAGTAACTCCAAAAGTAAGTTCTTTCATTGCACTGAATTAATCTAAATTCACTCATACCTAGAATCATCATGATCCATGCCAGGAACTAAATATAATTAATCTGTTTCCATAAAAATCTCCTGCAAAAATCTACATTACAATGAAGTTAATACTTCCAAAGTCATCATCTCCAAATTATTTAATATTAATATGTCATATAATATTGCTGCACTACTAGTCTTCACAGAGTTTAGGGAACAAGAACTACATATATATATATTTATCTATATATCACTGCTCAAGATGAAAAGTAAAGACGGACACAAAGATGGGGTGAATTAGTGTGACTCTATGGAATTCAATGCAGTTTCGCCTGGTTTTGATACCAAAAGACACCCTTTCCATATAAATATACATTTGCACTCCAACCATATTTCTCAGAGATCACCATGGAGATATGCAATGGAAGTTAACATGATCATCATCCCTCTAAAACAAATTCCACATAGAGTAAAAAAGGATGGAAGATATCTCTTCCCCAAAAGGATCAGTCTGAATTTTTATATACTGTTTCTTTGTGAAAGATCCACGCTCAACTAAAGCAGATCAGGAATCATTTTTGACCAGTTTAAAATAGTCCTTTTAAAAAAAAAAATTAAAAAAAAATTATGACCATTGATAGAACAGACCTGAAAATCTGCAGGAAAGCAAACTTAATTGCCATCATATGTCCATCTCTACTAAAGTGTCATCCTCTGGCATAAGAGAATTAATTCTCCTTGTCACCTCCAAAATCTACACGGTATGTTCCATACATCCATTTCATTATTGTGCACAGCACTAAGCCCAGAATAATTAAAATGCAGACACTTTAGTAATACCATTCATTTAGCATAGCCATATTTAACTCTACAAGGGTTCAACTTAATTTACCTCTTAAATAAGGCTTGAATTCTAGAAAGATATTGGAATATATCAATTAATTGGGACTC